>NW_009700982.1:0-20276 GCF_000703405.1 Apaloderma vittatum
AATATATTAATATATAATACAATTTATTTCTAGTTATATTTCTAATAACTACAAGTAAGAGGCAGTATCTTGACTGATACGCTTCTGAAAACAAGCCATCCTCAGATGTCTAACGTGTAGCACAGCAGGAGTCCTTGAATATTCCGTTCCAGTATGGTACCATGAAACCTCTTAGTCAAAAGTTTTATTATCTTTTCTTTTGCATTCTTTCAGTGGTGTGGGAATAACGTTGGAAATATTTATCAATAATAAATAATCAGATAAACATAAAAATAAACTTTAGTATGCTAGCTAATCTGTAGTAGCCCAGCACGTCTATTTCACATGATTTTTGTGTTTCTTCATGGCCTGTTCCATCTGTTCAAAAAATAGAAAAGTTTCACAACACGGTGCCTGATTTATGTCCACCTCTACAGACTTGTGACCTGCACACTGCCAGACCCAACTGTTGTTAAAGGTCCCATGACTGTATGACCCTTTGAGCTAAATTTATCATGGATGCTTTTTCCATTCTTTGAGGTTAACTTCTATAATTCCACAAGACCTTTACAAAAGGTCCTGCGTTAACCATTAGGTGATATTTGAAAGATAGGTGGGAGAAAACATGAAGAACAGGGTGCTTAGCAAGAAACCTCATTAACATTCCTTCTGCTGTTGTGGAACAGTTTATATGCAGATGACTGGCAGAAGCCTCCAGGGCAGTTAGGATCTTTTCTCTTGATACACAATGTAGTTGGTAATGCATTTTATTATACTGTTGTAAAATAAAGTGCAAAGGTTCTAGAGAGGGTTATGCACTTTATGCACATTCCTATTTGATGAATTTTTTGATATTTTAATGCATAACCTGCTTATCATGTTTTCCTTCTATTTGCTGAGTCTATATAAATTTTATAAATACAATTTTTAGTGCTTGCTTTCATTATTAACCTAGCTGCACTACTATCAAAATAACATACTGCAACACTTATAAAGACTGTACAAAGGAATGGCTATTATGCATGTAACTACTTGTTGAGCAGTAACTTTGCTCTTTCAGTTTAAAAAATTCCAACACAATTCAGAGCAAATTCAAAACGTATAGTTTAAATGGTATATTCACTATGCAGTTCTCTGCTATTTTTTCCTCTTCTAATGCTGAAATTGCCAAATATGCTTACGCTAATATTGCCTAAAAGAAATTAACTCTCAAACCTTTTATGGTAATTTTCATGGCTAGAAACCATAAATGCAAGTTTGTTTGTACCACATAAACTATTAATTTATTGTAACAGGAAAAGATCTCTTTCTGCAGTACAGTAAAGAGAACGTTAGAGTTCTTTAACTGAGGTATTTTGTCCTTCAGTGATTTATAACAATAGCTGTCTGTATCTGTGTTTGACTTTAAACAGTCAATGAGGAATTTTATTTTTACTCAACTTCAAAAAAAAAGTTTTTCAGACAGGGAATACTTTCAGTTTTGTGAAGTTAGACAACAGTACTTACTGACAGTATCTAGGCAAGGGTTAAGAGAAAAAGAGAGAAAATAATTACGTTTCTAGGTAGGGCTTTTAGTTAACTTGGAATGAAAAATCTTTGTTCCTTTCTTTATTCCACAGAGACTAATTTATCTAGCATGTCTTTAAGTGGAAATTCCCTGCAAACTCACTAGTGTTACTGTAACTTACATTCATCTTTTCATGGGTAATCCACCAGTATTGTTTTTCTTTTTTTAAAAAAAAAATAAAATAAAAATGTGATTGACCTTTAAACCTGTTGTTATCAAACTGCAAGAAAGAGATAGAGACTCTTTTCAGCTGCCTTCATTCCCATGTGACCTGCAGGGAGAATAGATTCAAAATAGGCTAGTTCCTCCCAGGGCAATACAAGACAGAAGAGAAAAGCACTGTCATTTCCGAACAGCACAGTGTTAGAGTAAATTCAGCGTGAAAAAGGAAGGAGTTGCAGCATGTTAGAGTTCTTCCTCCACAGCGTGGATTATTAAAGGAGATGGATTTCAGGGGCTTTAAAAAGAAGAGGATTTTAAAAATGCTTCGAAATGGAGTTCTTTGAGAATGAGCTTTTTAAGGACAACTGATGTTTGACTGATAAAACTACTGAAGGAATTTTTCAAAATGAGCATTGTTATGAAGCCAAGATCCCGATCTACCAGCTCCTTAAGGACTGCCGACACAATGTGGTAATGTGTTTGATTTGTTTCTTTCAAGCTCCCATTCCTATTATGACTCACAGACATGTCCCAAGAAAGTCATAGGCTTTAATTTTGACTTCGTAGATTTTGCATGGTTATTGAAGATGTTCAGCTGCTGAGCTTCACAGTTAATAGGAAGAAACAGTACTATTTAGATTTTTCTTGTACAATACTGTGTGTAGAAATTTTCTAATGACAACTCACTACATATGTTTTTTTAACACATTACATGTATTTTTCCCATTCGGTAGTCAGATTCAGTCTTTGCACTTACAGGTACCTTCTAAAAATCTTCAGGACATTTATTTCAGGAAATAAGTTATAAAATAAAGCTTGCAGTTCTGGAGGCTGGAGGGTAAAATAACGCTATAGTTTGCATGAGCTATTTTGGGATACTTACATGTAGTTTTGCTGCATAAATAGACTGACTGGTAGAGATAAATGTCCTGGGAGGAGAAAGACTTTTTGGTAGCATATGTGAGACTCTGCTGTTTTATGTTCAATGCATTTTCCCTTCTATCAGAGGCTCAGAGGAGTAAAAGCAGCCTGTAATGGTGACCTGTGTATATGATTTTCTTACAGATTTTTTCAGTTAGCAATCAGCAAAACTCCATCTTTTGATTATTTTTTCTTGTAAGAATTTTATGCTTTATATACTGTAACAGGCACCAACAGGACAGGTTTCTATAAGGTATACAAAGTAAACTCCCTCTTCTCTTAATGCCTCCCATGTTTTTTTTCCCCTCCGTGTTTTTTATAAAACCACCATAATTTTAATAAACACAGACTAATTGTTCAGGGCTATATTTGACTGGTATAGAATTATATCTTTTAAAATATAGTCTTTTTTAGAAATAAATGGCTGATATATCCTGTGAGATAGACTATTAAATACATTTCTTTGGAAGGAAATATATCTAGTTAATTGAACATTAGCCTATTAAAAACTTAATGTTTCAAATAGTCTTGGCTCTGAGTTAAAGCCGTGTCAGTACTAACTTTAAAGCAGTCAGTAATTTTTTTACAGTTATCCTTTACTAAAACCATTCTGTAGTAAAAAAAAAGAAGTAACTACACTACTCAAGCTAAAGAGTAGTCCCAGTTGTTCTCAGAAACTGCTAAGAAAGAGTTTTGCTAAAGTACCTGCAGCAAATAGTGGCTCTATATTTTCATTCAAATGTAATAAAGTAATACCATGTTGCTTAAATATATATTTCCAAAGTGTTACACTCTGCAGGGTGTCTCCCAGGTAGTCGGCTAAAACACACACAGCTTAATTATTACATACAACTGTGCAAATAAATCAGTATCTCTCTGATTAGATCTGCCTTGCAATTATTTCTTTTCTGATGGCTTCCATTGATTCTCAAGGGAAAAAAAAAGAAATAATTTCAGAGAGAAAATTCCTCATAGACAACACATGCAGTCTCATTTCTGCCTAAAATACCTGCCTGCCTCCTTTTTGCTGCCGATGCCTTTGGCAACAACACTGGTCTGGTGGGTGAGGATACCCGCTCTGCTAATTGAGAATCAGGACCCCTCTGCTACCTTTCTTTTTGGAAACGCTACCTGAGCTCAGAGGTGGCTCTGGAGGAGCTGACTAGACAAGGTACACGCTGTTTCCCAGCGGTGTGGAGCGAAGCCAGCCAAGCCCTGCTGCAGCCAGAGAGCAGAAAGAAACTGGAGCTCAGAGGGAGGAGAGCAGGGGAGGGAGCCGCTGGCTATACTGAGCTCAGCTCCCAGCTGAGGTGGCAGCTCAGGTCAGCCTGCCCTACCCAAACCCCCCAGAAATGCACATGGTGGACCTGAGCGCCATGTGCTGCATCCAAATTGCCCGCGTTGCTTTGGTTGGTGTTCTTCATTCACCAGACTTGAGGGTCTGTGGGCTTGTCACAGTGGGTCGGCACCACTCCCCACAGTTCTCTAGGGCAGAACAGCAGCACCATAGTCACGCCAAAATACCTAGGGACAGGCGTGAAGTCAGGAGCACTGATGGGTGTTCAGGCAAGGAGATGGGGAGAGCTACAGCATGTAATTCTCCTTTTTTCATCTGTTAATGTAGCAATCCTGCTGTGTGTTGAAGGAATAGAGGTGACTCGGGAGAAGGAGAATATGGGAGATTTTGAGAAGAAAAGCCACAGGACCATTTCTGGGTCCTGGGAGCACAGGCACATGAGCAACAGAGTTGTACTGAAGTGTGGATATCCCTCTTTCAAAGATTGAAGAGAAATGTCCTTGTGCTGCAGTTTCTGATGTGAACAAAGTTGTCCTGAAGAACAGAAACCGGTGTCCCAACACATGGAGACCAGTGAGATGATGAAAGAGACTTAGAGACAAGGCAGAGAAACCTCTGACCTCGGTTCCTTGAAATCTGAGACCTTCTTTCCAAACAATGGATTAGCTTTACCACAGTACTGCGGTAAAAGCACGATCTTCTTTTCAGCATCAATATTATGAAGGATGTCACCCACCGGTAGTGTGTAGAGGTGCACCAACTGGCTTTGAGGAGGTGCAGGGGAGCCCAGGCCGTGCTGAGGCTTCCCCTTGCAAAGCTGTCTCAGTCAGAGCTGGCTGCTGCTTTGTGTGACAGTAGGGTCTGTAGACAAACCTTCTCTTTCTGGTGCTTCTTGGAAGATTTCTCCTGATGTTATGGTGACTGAAGTAAAAGCAAATGGTTGTTATTTGTGCAAAACAAGAAGGTGACTTACTTAAGGATTATTAACTGTAATATCAATACGGCTCAATTACGCCACTCATTCCTATCTTTACTTCAGGATGTGACTGTGAAGTGTGGTGGTGGATCAGAACATTTCTGGGGAATAGTCTAGAAGGGATAAATGATGATACAGACTTTTCAGTGAAGATGATGGATTTGTCTTGTTATTCCTCTCAAGAAATAACAAAGTAGTAAGGAAACTCACTGTAAAGTAACACCTTGACTGAGATATGAGGACATGCATTTAAATGAGAATATAACTGCATTTTGACTATCTACCATTGAACAGTAGAGCAGCAGTGTTCTACAGAAAATGTTTTATTTCTGTTGTGTTTTTTTTCTTTGGAAATGAAGGGAAAGTTTGAACTTGTAAAAAAAAATTCTACTTTGGAGGAAATTAATTAAAATTTTGGATGTTAACTGAGGAACTGATGGCAAGTCAAGCAGCCAGGCTTGTTAGGCAGCAGTACACTGGCTGAAAAAAAGGTGCAGCTGATCAGATTTTAGGACTTTTTTTTTTTTTGTGATGCAAGTGATTAACCCAAAGAACTAATAAGCCTTCAGGAGTATGGTCAGCTTTTTGCCACAATCCTTTCTGTATAGTGTGTGTAGAGTTGATAGTTATCTGTTTACTTCGTGGGTTGGCCTTATTCTGTCATCATTTTTTTGTAGCATATGCCAATCCGGGCTTTCCTGTTTTGTGGCACTCAGGGCTGGCTGATCTGCAAAGGTCACATCCCAGCCTCCCAGTGTCCCTGAGAGCAGAAGCCTTCAATGAGTACATACTATGCGAATACATACTATAGAACAATGCATCTGTTCTTATTTAACTCCATAAGTGCGTGATACTGCTCGTCTGCAATATCATGAACTTCGGTAGATTGGAAATTGCTGAAAGATGTTGTCAGATATGACTTTATCAGTCTGTAATATATTTATAAATAAATGAAACAAAACTGATCTGTTGGATGAACTTTTCATGACTGTACCCTTAATACCTAGATCACAACAGGGATGCTAACAAAGTTTTCTTGAATGGAGACAAGAAAATGCTTGTAGCCTGACATAAATGCATAGTGTTGCTTCTGGGTCAGAAGAGTTGAGACAGAAGAATAAGCTAAGATGAGATCCAGCTGTGCTGACCTGAAGTAGCTACACTGGCTTCCTGATTTAAAGGTACCACAAAACAGACCAGTTCTATGAACATGACGCAGTCTTTAGGTACCCACACCTGGCAGAAAGAAGCTGTGGCTGTATCACACTGCTTAGAGACTGGCCATCCCAAAATAGTTCAGTTCTTTGATTAATTGATTGATAATAAAAGCCTATTGCCAGTATAAAGGTGATTAATATATATAATAAATGTTATTGCGTGAGTCATATACCTCTAGGTTATTGACATTGGACCTATATTTGAAGTAAGTGCTGACTTTCAGACTGGGAATCCCAGTGCTGGAGAGATCAAGAGAAAACCAGGGTATTCCCTGAAGGAGTCTTTGCCTACAGGGCAGAGAGCAACATGTAAATGTAATGTGAATAATAATAACAGCATTCTTACTATTTAGCTGTTGAAGAGTTGAGGGTTTTTTATTCCTGTACTGGATGAATGTTTTTTCCTCTCCAGTATTACGATTGTTTGTGGGAGGCAAGTGCCTGCTGTTATTGCCAATATTGCCTGTCCCCTGTTGCCACAGCTACTGAAGCTACTCTTGAACAAAAGAGGGTTGGGACTTCAGGTAATTTTCAGTTACACTTTTAGTAGTTGAAAATGTTGAATAGGGTCCACTGGAAAGTTCAGTGCAAGCTGCACAGTGTCCAAACCATGAGGATACTGAAGTACTAAATATCACATGCAGAACTGTGGGATTTCTGAATGCTCAGCGAAGCCTGCAAGCTAGCTGTGACCTTTCCTGCATGAAGTCTGACTTTGATGGAATTTATAGTTGTCTTCCTATAGAAAAAGAGGCTTTCATAAGCAGTACGGGCCTCAAATCATGATGACCATAGAAATTTGTGGTGGTACGTGTGCTTGTATTTATTTTTACCAGTGTCAGTGCTAATGAAGAAACCTGCGTAGTCAGCATTTCACTATTTTCCAGAGTATAATATGTTAAACGGTGTTATTTTTACAAAATTAAACAGGAAAAAATACTATTATCTTTAGTCAATTAAGGTTGGAAGTTTGAGGTGATCAACTGTCCCCATGTGTTGCCTGATCTAGCCGACAGGTGGCGTCCCTGGCGGCAGGGAGGCTGGATTAAAATGATCTCTAAGGTCCCTTCCAGCTTAGGCCATTCTATGATTCTATGATTCTATGAACTGTCCTGTTTTCTAATATAAGACATGTCCTACTGGGCCTGACCAATGGCCTACCTAACCTAGTATTCTGTCTTCACCTGCAGCAACAGGAGGACATGAAAGCCTGACTGATTTCTGCAGTCCATTCCCATCATGTTGACCAGCATCTACTAGTGTTGTGTTACGGATGTTATAGGATTTCCCCCCTGCCTGTTCCCTTTAGAGTCCATCTATGGACCTGTTGCCTGTGGTTTTGTGTAAACTCTATTTTGAATTTGCAGATACTGTGTTCAGTGCTCTCAGTGGAGAGAAATACTGGCTTTCAGGGTATGACTCACATCACATATTTTAGATGTCTGCCTCAGGAGGAGCTCTGTTCTTGATGTCACTGATTTTATCAACAAAAGCTCCACTGAATGTAAAAAATACATATAAATGGTATCTAACTTGCATATGGGCACTTGCAGCATGCACATTTAACTAGATTAAATCTTTCTAATGCACTTAACATATGCTGAATGCATACATGAATATTTAGTAGTTGTAGCTTTATTTTGTAATATAAAGGAGAGTATTCATGTAAAACAAGGCAAGTTAGGTACTGAGTATAGTGTTTTGGAACATAGCAGCAAGAATAAACCAGCTACTTAGACTGAAGTTAATACTGGAGAACTTTGTGCTCAAAAGGTAGTCAGTTCACATCTATGAAGTCACTAAGCAGTGACACCACCATTCTAATGGTAGCACAAATGTGTCAGCCTTGTCACTGTGACTCCTATCAGTTTTCATCTGCAGTGAGTTTTAATTCAGACTAGTACGAACTAGAGCATGTTTCTTAAGTCACACTACAAAACACGTAAGTAGATTTTAGCAGTAGATTTTTTTGTTGACCTTGAGGATACTGTGAAGATGTGTGCGTGCATGACCTCAATAGGTACATGATGTGGCTATAGGATTATATGATATATTTTAAATATTTTTTCTTGAATCAAAAATTATGAAACATTTTCAAACCTGTTATGTATAGAAAAAAGACAGAACAGTGCACAGCTTTAGAAGCTAAATGGTATAAGATGATTTTGTTCATGTGACCTCGGTCTTGAAGATTCAAGAAGCACAGAAGGGAGCTCATGACTTAAATTCGTTTCTTCTCCAATTCATTTGCTAGTTTTATAACAGTACCTTATAGTACTATTTAACAGTAGCTATTTAACACTAATACACTAAAAAAAATGAAGCACTAAGTCAAAAATACTTTCCTCTATAGTTATTTAAGAAAATTTTCCACTTCTGTGAAAATGTTAATCATTAGAATAAAGGAAGATTCTTCAGAAGTATGAATGATTGTCTTTTTTTTTTGGTCAAATTCAGCAGAGATCAGATGAAAAATTTAATTTCAGTGGTTTCATTATGTTTTATTTCAATACAATATTTTAAAACTATTGTTCAAATCAACTACTTTAACAAAAGATCATGTCAGATTAGAAAAAAATAGGGGGTTATTTTGATGAAAAAAAAAGTTTTCCTGAAATTTATCTTTAAATTTATAGTAACAATAATTTTGATCCCTGGGTGAAATTTTATTATTTAGTTATCAGCATTTTTAAGGTATTCCTGTATGTAATTATATAAGACCCTACAAAAAAATAACCCTGTAACATATATCCCTAACACATTTCAAAGAAAGAAGGTCATAGATGCTACCTACACTGGTGCAGTGTAAGACAACACACAGCAAAGATTTACGAATTGGTGCCAGCTGTGCTGCCCTGGGAGCTGGTGGAATGATGCTGTACCAAGTCCAGTTAGCCCTCCACTACGGTGGTGTAGTTACCCTGCTTTCTGAACCCTAATGACTAATTCTATGTGGTGTCATACCATATCTCATAGCTGCTGCCAGCACCCACCCATAAAAACATCAGGACAGAATCCAGCAAGCATTTTTAGAAAATTCTTTCCAAGAGGTATATATATAGAAAAACCAGCCAGTCACTACAAAGGGTTCTTGGTTGCTGCTGCCCTGAAGCATCGCCTATATGAGATCAGTTACGTAAAGGTCATCTTTCTTCTTAGGGCTTTCTATTTGTAATCACTCCTATTGTCTCAGAAATTTCCATATTTAGTTATTTCAAGCTTGTTAGCTGTGCTGTCATTTGACCTGTGATGTTTCCTCAGCCAAGATTTGTTTTTCCTCTTGTCATATCCCTATACATTTGCCTTATGATCTGGGCTCCAGCTCTGTTGCTAGTTTACTTTTACTTCCCCCCTTTTTTCTTTTGCACTTTTTCTGTCCTTCTTATTCACATTTAAATCTTCCTTTCCTATGGAGTTTGAAATAGCCTTCCTCATTTGAATGTCAAGAAAATTTGCCTTTGAGAGACTGCAACAAAACAGTTATTTTCATAATGTTAACTTCATTTCATTAAAAAAGCCTTCACTTGGTTTCAGTTTTTGCCTTCAAAACTTCCAAATATAAAATATGTATTTATACACCGAAAACTGAGGAATCACGTAATTGCTATTGCAGTTTTCATCCTTTCTTGTTCAACCTCTTGTACACCGTTTGACACCCTTATTGCTGTATTGGAAATCCAGTTATGCTCTAAACAACTTAATCCTTTTAGTTGATTTGCACTTAAGATGTGTGATGCCCATGGATTTGGACAAGTGTCCTTTTGGGGACATGTATAATACTGTAACTTGCAGTTTCCTCTTTTATATTTTCCAAGTGTGTCCAAATTATATTTCGTCATATTTAATGTGAAAAGCCACAGCGTGGTAAAGCTTTTGCTCCTTATGGTGTATACGACCAGATGAAGTGCAGTCTTAACAGTTCGTTTGTAGTCTTACTGCTGTCATCTCCTGTACACATCCTAAGGTCTATCTGAGTTAAATTGTATTTGTAAATACTATTTTCTTTTCCCATCCTAATTTTTATTCCAGTTAATGTTTTTTATTTATAAAAATGCGTCTGGTTCTATTATTTTCCACTTGGCATCATTCTAGTAAATTTTATATAAACCCAAGCCTTATGGCTTTGTGAAATTCTCAGATGTCACATTTAAAAATAAAAGATATAATGATGACACAGAGTTTAAATTTGAATGCAAAGGTTCGGAAAATAAGAGATGAGGAAAAAAATCCGTTATTTGTTTTTAAAATCTCACCATTTTAAAGGCAATCTCATCACCTTGTACAGTTAATAGAGGAAATGGTGTAGGAAGGGCTGTTCAGAACATCAGGAGTAGCATCCTAACATAGGCAGGTGTTCCCAGCTTTCCTCTGAACTCTCTCCCCAAGGACTGCTGGGGAACCTATCCTCCACGTTCAGACATCTGTGCAAATCTATGCTGTAATCTTCCCTGTGTGAACTATAAACAAACTTGTTTTCAAGTTTTGCCAAGTGATCTTGGCAATGTTTTTAGAAAACAAAGAACGTATTTTTGTATTGTGTATTTTCTTCTTATTCTTGATTCATGTATTTATTTGCTTTCCATGCTTTGCATAAAGATAGTGTGATAATGCCTTTATCTGCTGGGGTTACAACATACATAGGAAAAAGGAAATACGGAGGAAGGACATCTGATAGACTGAAATGCCATTTCACAAACACTGGATAGACCTTGTCCAATTCCTGTGTACAGTTTTTCATCACTTTTATTCTGTCAAGTCTGAAACTGCATTACAAATTTGTCAGCAGATATAGCCTGCTGCAGACACAAATATGATGAAGTAAAGATGAATAGTTAAAATTCAGTGGGCCTGCACTTGCAGTGAGAGCATGACATCACTATTTAAGCTATCTCTGAGAGCCTCAGTAATGGTAAAATGGAACAAGTTCACTTATGACAAATGAAAACACAACAAATGAAACTGTCAAGTTGCAAAATAACAGCAGTAACATCAGTAGATCTGCTGGTAGATGTTCTGGTTATACTCATCAGCTGACATTTTTCAGTAGTGGAGGCCATATTAGTCTGTTGTTGCTGTTCTTGCATACTTTTTTGGCTACTGAAAAGATGCACACACAGAGTTACACTAAGGAGGTCAGTAATGGAAAGGGGAAGAAAACACCATATGTTCTTTCAGACTGGAAATGACACTAAGGTCCTGAAGGGATCCCTTGTTGATGCTGGAGAACCAAGGCCCCTTTTCTACCCTCTTCCATTGTAACACAAACTTTTGTCTAAACATGTTCAGTGATGTGAAGGCAATTAAAAATGTACAAAGGCCTGCTCCACTTGAGCATGCTTCTGTAAAGTACAGCTTGAAAGCTGTTTGTAGGCAGCTAGGCTGAAAGAGACATTTAGGGTGACGTTGCTAGGGATTCCAAATAAGTTTCACACTTTCTTTATGTCTCCTTCACTGTCACATTACTTTGGTTATGTAAAAACAGTACTGAATTTTGAAGTTGAAATATCGTATAATTCTATAGTAATTTAATTTCCAACTATTCTTATTATCTCTTGCTAGTTATTCAACCACCTAGATGTTGAACTATCCATGCAATAAAGACTGCTGTTTCAGATAGACTCTGCTCTGGCCAAGCGTCTTGTTTCTTGGGAACAAATCTTCTGTTCATTTAAATGGAAGAAATTCTATACCATAAATTAAGTAAATACTTATTTACAGCAACAGACAATTGGGTTTGGATAGCTTTTCCTTCCTGGTGCATGTTCTGGCTCACTCCTTTCTTCACTAAATCTCTCTGGATCTATTTACCCTTTAATACCCACTGTTTCACAATTTATTTTTTTTAAGGATTTTGAAAAAGTCAAACC
Organism: Apaloderma vittatum; assembly: GCF_000703405.1. Taxonomy (NCBI): domain Eukaryota; kingdom Metazoa; phylum Chordata; class Aves; order Trogoniformes; family Trogonidae; genus Apaloderma; species Apaloderma vittatum. Next base: position 11,987 of record NW_009700982.1, read on the forward strand.
AGACTTGATTGTATTCTTCCTAGAAAACGAGGCTGAAAAGAGGAATTGGGTGTGTGTCAGGAACTGTTGTGATTTGTTTCTCTTCAGAGTGAAAAACAATGATGTTTCCCTGACTTCTTTTTGGTCGTTATTCTACAGTATAAACTGCCACAGGAATCAGATAATGAGATAGTGTACGCCTTTGACAAGTAAAAAAACATTCTGCTTAAGTCGTTATGGCTGCTCTTTGGTTTACGTCTTGCTTAGTGAGCATTTTTGGCTGTTTTGTCCACAAAATATTTAGTACTGTAAATCCACTTTTAGATCACCTTTCATAATTTTCAGTTCTTTTCTTGTGCTTTAGGAAACAGGTTTTTAAAATTTGAAATCTACCATTTCCCTCCTCATCAGCTCATGATACACCAAAACTTACGCTGTAAATATCCTCTCCCCAAAAACGTTTCAGTATTACTGCTCATTGTTCAGTGCCCATTTCAACAGTAACTCTACTAGCTCTGGAAGACAGCATCCAAAGACCTGACTGGATTATTAACTTCTTCCCTTCTTTATTATGTTTAAGTCCTGTTTTGAGGCTTTTATCTGCCTTAGGTTGCTAGCAGTTCGAAATGTACTGATAAGCTTTGTAAGAGGAAGGAATCAGTGATTCAGAACCAGAGGACAGTAGAGTTGTTTACCAGGCTGTTACTGCTGTTGCCTGTTTTCACAGGAAATCCTTGTGATATCAGTCTTTCATTTGTACCCACTTTTAGAGGAAATCTGACAAGGATCAGGGAGTAAGAGGAAAAAAATTCAACATCCAGGTGGAAATAGACACAGCAAAAGGAATCTTTTACAAGTTTATTTATTTTATTTATTTTTTTTTAAAAGAAGGCATGGTAAGGAATGCATGGATCAAAGCCAGTGAGACCCCTGTTTCAAACCTTGCTGATAATCAATGTTAGGCAGTACAACTGCATAATTAGTTTTTAAGTTCAGCCTATTTTGTGTCAGTTCTCAAGCATATTGTTCATATGCCCTTCATTTAATGAGCCTGAAAATGATGCTGGCTGGCTCAGTGATATTGAAGCCTGTGGCCTTTCCAGCCTAGTCTGCAAAAGCCTATTTTCTGATTTACCCTCCTTGTAACACTGGCCAAACCAGTGTCTGGTTTGGTCTTTGTTTTAATGTCCCTCTTGTCCCATGATAGTCGTCTCAGTGCTGTCTGCTCTGAATTCCATAGACTCATGCTTCCCTAGGTTTCAGGATGATCAAAATGAGTGTTTAGGTTCAATGTAATGTAAGGGCCATGACTTTTGAGAAAATATATAAAGTGGCTCAGTTGACATTGGCACAGGCAATTCTTTGCTTGATAACACTATGATCAGTGACTTAATTGCTGACGTATGCTTTCTATTTTTTAAGGGCCAGAGATCTGAGCTGGAAAATGCTAGGAACTAAGTGATGGCAGCAGCCTTCCTTCATAAAGCCTTCATGCTTGTGGCAACTCAATTGCCACAGTCACCCATTAAAAGGATTTTATCTTTCAGGACTATGTTCCTCTCGGTACTAGCCAGTTTATAACTGGTGTGCTTGCTGTTATGCACATGCACAGTTAGCCCTTCCAAATGAATCTGACTTTCAGCTCTGGAGGTCTATGTTTCCATGAAGTCCTTACTCATATTCATCAGCAGTGCCATCGTTTGTCTTTGATTCACAAATACTGATTACATTTGCATTTTTGGCAAGCAGGGCATTCACTGCTGTGAAGCAATGATTTTTCTTCTTGGAATTTCCATTCTTGGAAAAGGCTGGAAATGAATAACTAGGAAATTACATTTTGTAAAGCCATCACAGCTTTTCATCTTGTCCAAATAGCTCATCCACCTTGGAAATGCATTTTCCCCTGTGTCAGTAAGATGACCTTATGACTTTGTCACTGATACTGTGCGTTTGAAACTTTCTCACAATTATTTATTTCAACAGTAAAATATGACTTTATGCTATCTGTATCATTACATGGTTTTAGATAGGTGGGAAGCATGTATTTTTCAGTTCTATTAACTCTTCAGAGCATTTTGCTTAATCACCTAAAATTGATTTATTTCCTAATCAGGAGTTATTTTCTTACTGATCACCAGTACTAGAAGTAGCAGTCCTGTATAATTCCTCGTAATTGAAAGCAAAACATTGTAACTATTAAGATAGTCTAGCCGCTCTCTCTGCCTTCTCCAATTACTCTGTTTCAGATTCTGATCGTGGTAATATTTGAGATTTTGCTTCAAAAAGGAGATTTTATTTTAATTAAAATACTCATTGACAATTAGAAATCAAGAATGACAAAATGAATAAAAAGTTGCTTTCCAGTAACTTTCCAGATACTTTTAAAATTCTTTGGAAGATACTATTGAAAGACAATAATAAAATGATAATATCAATTAAAAATCCACTGCACTTTTTTTTTAACAGCAGAAGAAAATCAAGGGGGTAGTAGCTCTTTCAGTGTACTTTTGCTCATGAGCACATCCATTTATTCAGTCTTTCATGAAAAGTATTGGGAAACAGAATTTTATTTGCTAGAGACGTTTATGTTCTGAAAAGCATGAGTTTGCAGGACAAGGAACCTTTGTTTTATTTCCTCCCCCTCCTCCACACACATGTCCAGTCCTTTCCACCTTTGCTGCTCTTTCATTCCAAGTGTGTGAATATTCTCTGTCATGTTGTGGGTTTTATCGTAATAATCCTGAGGAACAACAGACCTCTGAACCTCCCTAACATTGCTATACTATCTCTGTGTAGCTCAGGTCCACCACCTAGTTTCAGAGTTACCTCCTTATTCTTTCAATGTTAAATTAGCCTCAGACATTGTATTCACTGAAGCAAAAGAAAAGGCCTCATTCCCTGAAATGTAGCTCTGCAAAGTCAGATCTTGTGCAATATTCTTTACTGTGGCTGCTTGGAAAATAAATTAAATCCAGTTTCCCATAAAGGATGGAACTCAGAGGCAATCACAAATATTACTGTGTAACATAATAGTTCATGAAGACCAAAATATTCCCCTTATTAGTTGTTTCACTTTCTCAGATGTCATGGAATTGTATGAACTTTAATATTTGAAGTATAAGCAGATATTTTCCCTCCATTCTTCTCTATTTTTAATACTTCTTGAGGATTTGGTTTTGTTGTAATCAAATGCTTCATATCTCAAGCATCCTTGTAGAAATCTCTGAAATTGTATGAATGCATGTATATTCTGAAGATTTATGCTTTCTGTTTGTCAGTTGCACTCGTATGTTGGCACTTAAGTTTATTAGTGAAAACTGTGATGGTATTTCAACATGCTATTTCATTCACGCATTAAAGAGGTCAGATATAAACAAGTTTCTGTCTTTGTTTTGTTAACTTCTAACACTCAAAGGAAAAAATCAAATAAGAAAACAGTACACACCCCTGCTCAGTTGTCTGTCCTGTTTAATAGCATGTCTTTCTCATGGATGAGCAGGTTCTCATCTGTTGGCAAAGAGCCATGGCTGGAAGGATTGAAAAAAAAAAATACAGGAAAATTTGTGCTATTAAGATTTCCTTAAGGCACAACTACAAGATTCCTAGGAGGAGATGATCGCTTTCCTGCTGTCCTGGCAGGGCTGTAGATGAGGCTGTAAGCACGTATTTGGCCTTTGTCAGGTGTTTCTCCTTTAAATCTCAGTAATGTTTCAGCTACTGCAATAACTACTCTTGTTTAATTAGCTTTTTTAAATTCTATCGTCCTTTTTTTTGGTTCTGGAAAAAAATAAAATCACATTCTGCCTAGAAGAATTCATGTTTTCCTGTGTCTTATAGAAATACAGTACAGAGTGGACAGAAAATAAAAAGCACATTTTAAAAAGTATCTGACCTGCTTCTCTCCTGCAGTGAAAAATAATTTTGGTGAAGACTTTTTTCTCCTGTTTTTTTTCCTTAGGTTTTTTTTATGTTGTGGGTTTGTTTTTTTGGTTTAGGTTGTGGGGTACTTTTTGTCATTGTTCCATCCATTTGCTTTCAAATGGTCTAATATCTTCTTCCATGACATTTTTAATGACAAGAATCTCTTGAAAAGTAAATGTAGCAAAATGAGTAAATAAGGAAGTCCTTATTTTCTTATGTGATTCCTGTTCCTTCACATTGTTTCCTGTGAGGGAAAACAGTAAAATGTCTAAATTTCTTTTTTCCTACCCATGTCTACTTTTGGTAGGTTCTTAAAAAGCAGTATTTCCGATATTGCTACTGCTTTTACTGCTATTCCCAGTAATATATTGGTTTGTTTGGTTGTGTTTTTGTTGTTTTGTTTTGTTTTTTTTTAATGGGAACTCTTGGCAATTTACAAAGCACCCATTTTGCAGGTAGGGAAACAGAAGGACAAAAGCGGATAAAATGATTCATTCAGGATGACTCATGCAGTGAAAGAACAGGTTTTTGTATCCTCTTATCCTACTTCATGCCTGCAAAACAAAAGAATGAAACAAAGGATTTCCTGATCGCTTATGTAGTAAAATAGGATTGTCCCTATCTCAGCTGCCTGGGGGCCCCCATATCTGCTTAGTTTCTGCTTGAGAGCCAAATACTGGCTGTGAATTCTGCTCCAGGATTGTGGGCTAAACACTGTGACCCTCGGTGCATCTGTAATGGTGCCAGCTAAGGAGGGCACAGAACCACACGGCCATGTGTGCAATCACCGTAGCAGGGCTTTGGACACGTAAGTTGGATTTTGCAGACAAGAACTGCTTGAAAAGTACTTTTCATCTGGCCAAATTGTTGATTCTCCCGGGAACACTTCACAGGATGAAATAACCACGTGTCGGGTGAAAATACCTGAAGACAAAGCTTGTTCCGAAACAACGTTACAGTGACATTTTTTCAGCTGTGAGGACTGATGCTAGATGCTGACATTTCTCCTTTTTGCCCTCTTGGATTGCATGTTTTGTAACATGTCCAGAGTGATATAATCACCTCCTTGGCGCCAGCAATTATGGCATGTCCTGTCCCAGTTTGAGTGATGACATCGTTATCAAGAAAATAGACTTTTGGAATCAAGTTGCCAGACAGCTTTTTTGCACAAAATAAAATAAATCATACACAATTTTTCCTGAAAATGGGAAATGATTTAATCCAAAAGATACTCTTATGCATTTGATTTATTTTGGGTTTTCCTATTTGTAATCATCAACAGTATGGCATTTTAACCATTTTATCCTAAGAAACTGTAGTTCGGCCAAACTTTCCGGTGCTTTTGGTAGTTTAAACATGTAATCCTTTGGTGTTGGAGCGAGGGCTTGCAGAAGGGGTGAGGAAAGGCAGTATGTTTGCCTGATGGAGAATGGCAGCACAAGAGTGGTTCCAGCAAGAAGGATGGCTGACGGAAGAGCAGAGCAGTAAGACATCGGTCTGCTCACCTCCCATATTCTTAATGCAAACTTTCTCTGGAGTTGGTTTCTGTTTACGGGTAACTCTAACTGATGAGAAAAACCTGAGCTGTCCTAGAAGGTATTTATAGTTCTATAGTTACATATTTCTGTGTGGGGCAGGCTGAATTGTTGTATTTTAGTAATACAGGTATTTCTTTCTCAGGAGAATGTTTGTGGTTTTTTGTCATACAGTGATTTTTAACAGCTTTGGCTTGTGAGATCACTCACATTTAATATTTTTTTCTTTTTTTTGGATCTTGTTTCAACTCACTACATAAAATCTGCTTCCAAGTTTGTTTAATACTGGAAAAAATGCTTTGTTACCAGTAAGAACCTAAACTGGTATTTCTATTACTGTATCTCTCCACAGAGAAAAACTCATTTCTTTGGTGAGACATGCTTAGCATAGCTCTGTGTGAGGCATTTGAAAACTGTAGCAGCTAGTGTTTTGGTTTTTTCTAGCTATTTGGTGAATAGTTCTTGAGAACTCACAGACTCCTGCTCATTTAGATATTTTACCAAATAAGAGTTGCAGAATAAGTATAGTAATTTTACACCTCATAATATTATCTTTATTTTGCTAATAGTTAAAACACTATATTTGTATCTTTATAGCTTTTGCTTTATAGCTTTTGATTTCAGACTCCAATGGTCCTGTGCACAATAGGGATTTTACAGTAACTAATAGAAACTTCGTAGATGATATAAGAACCACAAGTGACTTAAGTGAGAGCATGCTCAATAGTTAATCCTAGTGAGACTATAAATTAGATGTTTCTATGACCTTGAAGCCTGCAGAAGATGAGGTTAATCAAACGTATTATAACCGAAATGGAAGGTGCACTTGTTAATCTCTACTAAACATTAGAAAGCAAAACTGCAACACTGCATTTGAAGTTTGACATTTCTAATAGACAGACACCGTAAATAGCTGTTGATAGTGCTACAGTAGGCCAAGAAAGAAAATTGGAGAAAAACAAGGGCAAATTCAAGAACTTAGACGTATTAGAACATCTCTCCATCATATGCACAGACGCATCCACAGTAAACTTATATCCACATTATTAAGATTGGAACGGCAAGCACAAAAGTAAATGCCAACATTACAGTTGACCTAGGAACCTAAGTTTATTCCTGTGCATAAATAATTTGATAAAGACTTTACGGATATGATTCCATATTGCTTTTACTTCACTGACTGCACAAAGTGAATGCAACTCAATTCATGACTTATTTGATATTCTATTATTTTCTTTCCGCTCATTATATGGCCACATGCTTTATTGACAACTTGCCATTCAGATTTATCGGAAAGGAAGTTACAGTGATTTCATTAGCTCTTCTTGGTGTTCATTACTGTGATACCTTGCTACTTCTCAGAGACGATTAAATTATTTTGCATATAACCTATGTGATATGAGGAAGTATTTTCATCCTTACTTAACGTAAGCAGAATTAAAACACAGAGCTTACAGTGAGAGTATTCCCTAAATCGAGTATTCAAAAATGAGATGTCTAAGGCTTCAGATTTTTGATCTGCTTGTCATAGAATGACTCATACAGTCAAAGCATAGTTTTCATGAAAGGGTGAGAGAATCACAGAATCACAGAATCACAGAATGTTAAGGGTTGGAAGGGACCTCAAAAGATCATAGAATGCTGATAAACTGGAGAAGTATCACTTCAGTTTTCTTCTTCTTATTGTCTTTCTTTCACATTCACTTTTGGCCACTACTGGAGACGGAATAGTGGACATAATAGACCTTTGATCCATCCAGTAGCTGCTCAGATGTTCTAAATTAAACTATATTTATAAGTTCTGATGCCTACATGTCTCAAGCAACAACCTTTCAGAGCAGATGCCTCAAGAATCAGAAACATGTAATTATGACAAAGTTGCTGTAAGAAACTAGTTCAGTATCAGGTGCTCTTCAGCTTGTGCAAAAATTATTTCCAGTTCCAGATGCTAAAAGTGCTTTTACCTTTCTGTAGTTCTTTGCCTGATTCAGTACCCACCTTCTACAGCAAATGAGACAAATACCCTACTGACAGGGGCTTGTTCCTCAGAGCCCACTTAGACCCCAAGCAAGACAGAAGATTTAAAAAAAAAATAATATAGTATCACTGAGTATTTTTTTAATAATATAGATATGAGTTGACTGACTTAAGGTTGGTGTAAGCTTGTAACTTTTTGAAATCTCTGAAGATGTTAATGGAATCAGCCAAAAAGAGCGTTTTGTAGACACTTAGCTAAATTCCACTTCTCTGCTACAAAATACGAATCGCTAGAATATCACAAAACAATTTCCATATTTTTTTAAATATGAAAAATATACACATTTCTTTGTCTCTTTCTCATCAATAGTTGACCTGTTTTCCTTCAAAAAAAAATTGGAAGGAAAATTTCATCACCACTGGACAGAATTTAGTAATGGTAAAAAGAAAACGTAATATTATAATATTATATTACATATTACATAATAATATTACATATTATAATGTGTAGTGTCATGCAGCCCTCTTGGGTAATGTTATTAGATGCAATAATAATATAGTATTAAAATAATTAATAAAAATCAAGAAAAATAAGACCCAAGTAATCCTGAATTGTAGATTATATTTTGTTTTGGACTAGTGATGTAGTGATGAGAATTATCTTTCTTGACGTACCAGGTACTCAGTGAATGTGCCTAGGGTCTGCAATCAGTTTAAAATAAAATACTGTATGAGGGCACACGCTTAAGGTATTTCAGTCTCAGCACCTTTCCAAGCTAAGATCCTGACCTTTCTGTTTCACTTTAAAGGTTGTTCCTTGCATGTGGCAAAGCTGTAGTGGACCTTGATACATTTGGTAGAAGTGTATGGAAGCAACT
>NW_009700982.1:20307-34511 GCF_000703405.1 Apaloderma vittatum
TTACCAATTTTGGTAAACTGAATACAAAATAATACAATACAAAAATATAAATTAAAAAATCCAAACACTCACAATATAAGGAACTAAAATGGAAGAAACTGAAGTGGAAAGGATTTCAGTTAAACAATTTTGTAACAGCAAAGTACAAAAATTTTAGAGCTCTGAAAACTTCTAAGTTTTAAACAATATATGCCATGTTTTAAAGCGATAATTGCTGCTAACGTATCCCAGCACAAATTCTTGTGGTAGTAGAATTTATATGTGATTTATTGCCAGTAATTGTTTATTGCAATTAGAGAAAAGTTACAACAGCATGAGAAAAAAAAACCCAAGACACTTGTCAAATATAATTATGTCGCCTTTTCATGAAGCTTTCATTGGCATATGGAATCTAGACCAACACTGGAAGACACTTCGATTGCTTAAAGAGACGACTGAAATTTCTTATCCAGCTCCCTCCTGTCCACTCTCCTCTGAATCTGGCCTTGATTTTTTGTAGCTATGTGTGCACATTGTACCTGTGAAACAAACCATCCTCTCTTTGTTGGATTCAGAGAATCATAGAATCACAGAATGTCAGGGGTTGGAAGGGACCTCGAAAGATATAGTCCGGCCCCCCTGCCAGAGCAGGATCCCCTACAGTAGGTCATGCAGGAACATGTCCAGATGGGTTTTGAATGTCTCCAGAGAAGGAGACTCCACACCCTCCTCGTTCTTCTAGTTTGGGCAATAGACCTCCTCTTTGGACTTTTCTGTCCACAGCCCATACCCTTGTTCTGGAAGATACACTTTCTGAAGACAGGCTAGCTTAAGCTCAGTTATGCAAAAGACTTAATAATTATGAGCTGGGTGATGCTGAGGGATGTGACCTCCAATTGTCATAACAGTCCCACCTCCTGGCTCTTTGGACCTCCTTCTGTGCCACTCTGGGCACACTTCTGTGCCACTTCTGTGCCACTCTGGGATGGGAGAGTAGCCAGGAGTAACCACAACTGTTTTTTCCTGTCAGCTTCTGACTGGGACACTCTTTGCCAAAGATCTTTGCCACTAAGCACAGAGTACATGTAATCACATCTTCTGTGACTGTGCCAAGTGTTTATCATCACTGTAGCTATACATATGATTCTTCAGAAGGATGTGTTTGCCAGGAAGCTTCCAATGCATACTCCTTTAGCCCTGGGGAACATTTGTACGTATTTTTTGGATTCTGTCTGCTTTCATCAGCACTGTAAAGTATTGATTTAAGTATAACGGTTCTGAGGAACTACTACTTTTTTTCCTACATACTTGCTTTATCACACCATTAATTAAGAAAGAACATACAAGCAATTTGTTCACTTCTGACAATGGCATCCAACTGAATTCACAGGAAAAGGAGGCTGAGCTCTTTTAGTATTTTGGGTTTTCCCGCTCTGACAGGCTGTCTACTTCTCAGTCGTGATCTTACAACAGCAATCAAGTGGAGAACCATCAGCCCCTGCTGGGACTGCACTCCTAGAAATGCCGTGGTGCTGAAGGCACCCACAGTAGTGAGAGCCAGAGGGTGGCTGGGTCCATCTGGCTGGTGGGCTCCTTGGGAGCACCTCTACATTTGCTGTGTACTCTTTCTCATGTCTGAGATAAGCAGTTGTGTTTTTCAGCCTTCTTTACCTCAGGTTACCTGAAGTAGTTCCAATTCTTCAATATTTTCTGCAGATTTCCTCATTCAAACCTCAATCTGTGACACATTTTACCATAGGTCTTGGCAAAAATATTTAATGTCTTGGTGACCTTTTTTTTATCATTTAAAAATGGCTTACTAGTCCCAATAGGATTATTAGATCAGAACAACACAGAATGGTTAACCTGTCTTAAACCTAGAAGCCTAAACAGATTACCACATTTCATGGAAATTATTTTGCATTTTGTTTCTCTTGCATTTTTTGTTTGCATTTTTATAATACTGCAGTAAGATAACTATTTCAGCTTCCAAGAAACATCAAAACATCAAATCTATGTAACAGGATCTGGAATCTAGCATTCTTATCTGAATGTCACATTAGCAGAAAGATGTTCCCTTGCAAGAGTTAAATTCAGAGAATAAAAATTGCCAGGTGAGGGACAGTCCTCTTTCTGAAGAAAAAATAAAAGGAATCACAAAAGAATCCTGATGTGGCTCAGTGCAACAAGAAAATAGAGTTAATAGGTGCAATAAGGCTTCTGTGCCAAATGCATAGACCACTGAGGTATAATTAAGTATAATGAGGTAACATTATGAAAAGTGTACCTGGAATTGAGTATGGGGAGACTGTTCAAAGCAAAAGCCCCCCAAAAGTGGAATAGTCATCACAGGAAACTGAGTTTGAAAACTTCATAATGAAACACAAAACAGTGTTTTTTCATAGATCATTTCCAAAGATGCTTGCTAGAAAGTAATGAGACAGAAGATAGATAGCTAGAGTTCCCTTGCTAACATGTTTGAGTAGAGTAATTCTTACAAACCTTTTTGCTTCAATGTATTTTTTTGCCCCACACATGTTCTATTTGACTGTTATCTGAGCTTTTAGTATTAGTATTAAGCCTTGTTACACTATAAATATTTCTAAAAACTGTTACTCCAAAAGTGTTGGCAAAAGCCAAGTTCTGCTGCTAAAAGCAAATTTCATGAAATGTCACATTTTCTTCTTTTGCTTGCAGTTTTGATACTGGAAAATCTACCCACACCGCTTCTAAAAATGGAGTTAATCATAGGAGTTGCTTGGTGAATCGCTTAACTGGAAACCCAAAGCCACAAGTAGATAGTTGGATTGAATTCTCCAGTGGTACAAGAAAATTCAGATTTAAATCATATGTTCCTTTTAATATCATTTGCTTACAATTCACTGAAAATATTTTTAAGCAATGGAAGTCATTGTCACATATAGACTATTTTTTTCTTCAAATGTAGAGAGTTGGTGTGATATTCCTTCTAAAATGTCAGTATAAATATTTATGTGTTTTTCCACTCATTTTCCTAAGGTCTTCAGCTTTTTACAAGGCATGAGGGGTGAGACAGAAAGGAAAGTAGGAGAAAAACAGATGTGGTATCTCCTGCATCACTGGGTAGACACTGTCAGAAAGGAAATGTTTTTAAATGTCCTGAGCAGTGAATTAATATAAGAAATTGATGCCGTGAAAAGGCTGAAATCAGAACTTTATAGCCTTGATGTCTATTGAGCAGATATTCTTTATTGCAGCGCTGGGCACACCTGGGATAGCTCCCCCTGGTGTGTGCCCCGAGAAAGGCCAGATGTACAGCTTTTAGACAGTTTAGATATACATATTCATGCAATTTCCGAGAACTCATTAACATATGTTGCCGCCCACTCCCGCATGCATAATACAGTCTTTCGGTGGTCGTCAGGCTCTCTGGTGGTCGTTTTACTTCATCATGGTGGTCTTCATCGGGCTGTCCTGTTGATGGGCTCCATTCAGTTAACTCCTTGTCTTTGTTAAGAGACTCCAAGGCTGGCCTAGGCTGGTTCTGCATATCTTAATGGCCCTTGGGAGTCCTGAAGCATTCCATCTTTGAAGATAAGAGCATCCTGCCCTTGAGGATAAGCTCTGCTTGTGGAATACCTGTCTCACACCTCCATTGTCCCACTAATTCTGTTTGGTAAGAGCATCCTGAGTCTTTTACATACCAGCTAAAACTACAGTTCTGACTATAACTATGGCTCCAGCTAAAACCACAGCTTCAAAATGAGTTTTAGTCCTGCTATTCAATTATATAAATGCACTGATTTGTTTTTATAGGGTTTTTGTGTGATGCTGCAAGTTAACCTATTTAACATTTAAAGTCTAGTGGGAGACTATGGCAGAGGTTGATTAGTAACAAATTCTTCCTTTCCAATAAAGAAAATTCTAAAGTTTCATTGTTATTAAACTGGAAATAGCTATGTCTGACAAAAAATGTGACATCCAAGTCATATTTTGCCTCGATTTAATGCTTCTTCACAAAGATATAATGATATTATTTTATATATTAGCAAATCTGTGGACAGATTTACAGCTGAATTCAGTGGATGTGTTTAGTTTATAAAGTAAAATAAAATTTAAGTACCTAAAATGCATCAATGAAAATTCAGGTCTTATTGGAAGAGTCTCTTCCTCCAGAGAGGAACATTTTTTGTCTCTGTCTTCATTTATTCCTTATGCTGCCTTCTCTGAAGGAGAGATGTAAAACCATTATAGCAGAATCAGTGTCCACCTCATAACAAATCACTTTCTAGTGACATAGTATCTCAAGAGTCTGTACCTTTTTTTTTTAAGAATTGGGTCACAATGGGCATGATTTCTGCAATAATTGAAATTGTCTGTGATAAATAGCTCAAGTGATAAGCAGCTCACTTTTTCGTTGGAAATGGAAATAAAGTTTTATTACTTTGTTTTTGCTCTAATTAAGACCCTGCCCAAAGGCAGCTGTGACAGAGCAGTCCTTTCATCATTATTTCAGTGAATTACAGCTGCTATGCCACATGCATCCATTTGATGTGATGGTATGATTGTGCTTCCAGGTGAAAAAAGACAATGGGACTTCTGGGAAGTAGTGATGTTGAGATGTGTAGGTAGGTGAATGGCTAGAAAGAGTGCTTGACTGTAGGACAGTGAGTTCCTATGATGAGGGACAAAATCTTTTCTTGCAGAACTCACTAGTCCTTCTGTAATGTTTAAACATCGCCTTAAAAAGATAAGGTATCCCTAGAGGATCAATTAATTTGACTCCTGCCTCTCTCCCTCCCCATAGTTTCCAAGATAAGATAGGCTGAAGGTAGAGAGAGACTTAAAGGGAGATATCAGGAGTGTAATTTGCATTCGTAAAAGGTCTAGTAAATTCTTCCGTTTGGGGAGGAATTTGTTTCCTTCCCTCTTCTACTATTGCTTACTTCCCTAAAAACCAAACCAAACAAACAAAAAAGCACGCAAAACTCAAAACCCCAAACAAACACAAACAACAACAAAACCCCCCCAAACAAACAAAATCATAAAACAAAACAAAATTGCCCAACAAAAAGATACAGGATTAAATTGCTAAACTGTCAGTGGCAAGGAAGACCAACATCAAGATTTTCTATGCAGCCTTAATTACAAGCTCTTGTGCATATTCATTATGATACCATTACTCTTTATGTAACTAAAATCTCTGTTTTATATACAGATCTTCCCCTTTGTTCTGTTAGCAGCCTTGCAAAGAGTAGGAAGATACTATTTAAGGGCTCAAAAGAAGTCCACGGAGGGTTTCTTTCACCATATAAAGAAACTGTGGACTCACTAACAATGAAGCAGCATTGCTGAGATCCAGGATCCAGAACCACTCCTGTCCTTGCCACAGATTTTTGCTATTGCCTGAAGCAAAAAATTAATAAGCTTCCTAAAGGTTGCTGGTGATGCTGCAAGTTTAGGGTTTTTTGAGGAGTGCAGAGGAGATCAGCCATGAATCTCAGTACAGAGCCTGGATAATACACAGTGGGCAAGACATTCAAACACTATGAATAGCCAAAAAAGGAAAAAAGGCTGAACTTTCATCTCATGTCACATTTGTCATCATTGAACACTGAATAAGGCAGGCTCTAAGGATAAACAACATCCACTAATGTCATAAAATATTTTGTCAAATTGCAGGCACAAAAGTTGCTGAGTTAGCACAGGCTTTTCACAGCTTTGGCAGCTCTGGAGTTGCAGCAAAGCTCTTTGAACACAGAAAATTCAGTGATGTGTGCACTTTTTAATTCACAGCATATTCTTGCTGTGGCTTAAAACTTAACAGGGGTGGAAAGATAAATATGAAGCAACCACAGCTGACTTTCTTGCAATTTCTGCTCAGGCAAATTAAAGAGTCTATCCTAGTTATATCTCAAACTTTTGAATCTTTTTTTTTTCAGTGTATGCGGCAAGAAAGAACAGCAAAGTCTTCAATTCCACCATTCTGATTTTCTGTTCATCAGATGCAGTATGATCAGCAGAACCACTTCTTGCAGATAGAACTTGTGACAGCCAAAGAATCAATTTATTTGATTTTCAGTGTAATAACATATTTTTCATATGGATTTTGACAGGGTTTTATATTTGGAAATGTTAGCTAATGTCTCAGTAAGAGCCAAACAAGACACTTAACTGCTGTAGCATTTTGGAAACTTTTTAATATAAGCATGTTTCTGGGAAACCAGTGTTGTATTCACACTCCCCTTTGATCCTAGAACTGAACTTTTTTGTGTTGATGCATATTTACACAAAAAACTCTTTTCGTTACGTAGCACGAGCCACACGCTAGCTGACATATTTGGATTCCGTTCGTTACTTTTGACACCCATCTAGTGGATGCAACACAGTATCGCAGAGTCAATGTCACAACACCAATGTGCAAGTCTTCTTGCAGATGCTTGTAGTTAACCTGGTGGTGCAAACCGCAGGTCCTCTCCCAGAAGATAAAACTGTAGTTTTACCTAAGATACTTGTAAATTTTATAATCTGACAGCAAAATCATTCATAGAAGCCTGACTTAGTTTCTGATTATGAGAAATAAGACTGGTAATAAAATACTCATATCATGTCCACTAAAGGTGGGTGAAGAAAATTAAACAAATCTGCAAGGAACACTGTATTTCCTTTAATCCAGTAAAACACCTTTTAATCACTGGAATAATTAGGTCCACTGATAAAGAAATCAGTTTATTAGTAACTCCTTATTCAAAAATTTCTTGCTATGAGACTGACAATCCTCTTCTATTTTACCTAAAAATTGCATGAAAGATCTGCACTCTAAGCCTCAACAGAAAAACAAAGCATGTAGTCTGTGTATTGTTTAGGAGTCTGTGTGTTCCTCCAGGTTTTTAAAGAAAAAATATATTTTATTTAGGCAATGAAATAGAAGGGTTAGGAAATATGGAGATATAATGAGCTTATAGATATTCCAAACCCTTGATTGGTATTGTGAGTCTTTTGTGCTCCTGGAATACTCAGGAATTCATACTCAAAAGGTGTTGATTGCTAGTGAATAATAGTAGTCATGCTTGTAGTAACAGAAATGTGGTTATTCACTTATGGCACTATAAGCTGCAAAGGATATTTGCTGTGTTAACCTTTAAAATATATTTTTCAATACTTTCTGTGAGCATATCTTACAATAATCACAAAGATTCAATGAAAAGAGGAGCTTTGCTTTGTCCAAGATCACCCAGCATGCTGGTGGCAGAACTCTCATTTGATGTCTTACGGAGTAAGCCTTGTTAGCTTGAGATTGATAGTGTTGTGTAGTCATACCAGTCTTAAGGACATAGAAAAAGTATTCAGGCATAATCAAAAGAAATCAAATTTGGAAAGAAGTGGATGTGTTAGTATTTACTGACTCAGTGAAAAGACTATTAAATTGCTATGCTCTCTTGAAATTTGTTTAATGCTATTATCTGAATTTTTTTTTTTTTGAGAAAGTAACCCAACATTTTGCTTTTCTACAAACGAGCATTAAAGGTGAATAAAAAACAAATAATGCACTCTGAGAGTGGCAGAAAGCTTGCAGTTCCAGGAATATGTGCAAAGTAACAATGAAATAAAATATGAAATCAAGGCCCATTCTCTGCCAGGAAATTTGTATCACTGTCAAAATGTGTTTCTTTGATTAGTTCATTTAACAAAGGAAAAAAAGGCCATGGAAGTGCTATCACTTTGGAACTGCTATCACTTTGGAACTGCTATCACTTTGGAACTGCTATCACTTGCAACCTCAGGTCAATGGTAAATAACGGTAAGGAACAAGGTGGTGCAGAGCAGCATGTACCTGCTGTGGTCCCTGTGCCAGGCTGAGGTCTAGTCCAACAGCTGACAGCTTCTAAATATTTTCTCTTCCACTGTCATTAGATATAATTGAAAACCAGTGGGTGTCCTTCACATGAGCACTGTTTTTAAAATTAGTCCTTTAAATGGGTTCGATACAAATACATCGTGTGATGCTAACACTTAACCATGTTTAAATCATGTGAAAGGTCATCTCTCCATCTCTCATTTCTCAGTGCTTTAGCAACGCGATGTAAGTTCCCATTAGTATGGTACACGAGCCCAGGTAGTTATAAGCCAAGGCCTCGTGCAGACCTTTCCTACCATGCTGTAACACTAAATCTGATCTTTGGTTTTACAGAGAGACAACTAGTTAGGGAAACAAAAGTCATCCTCATCCACTTCTAGCCAGATAAAATGTGCTTCATCCCATCAGATGGAGACATAATCTTGCTAACCCACATATTTGTAACCTCTGAGATTGTATGCCACAACACATTAAGTCTGAAAATGAAGCCACATGCTTCAAAAAGGCTCCCTACAGAACTAATAGCAACCGTCAGGCTGCTAAGCAACACAGGTTGCCACGAACACATCCTCCCAGCGCTGCCCACCCTGCGCTAGTTTCTAATTGACTGCAGACTCCAGTTCAAGGTCTTTACACTGATTTTCAAAAACCTTTGTGGAAACGTCACACGCTATGTGGAGGAACATCCTCTCCCTCCTTCTCTTTCTTTCTCTCCCCTACCCCTCAGCCTCTGATGACGGCAGTTTTCCCTAGGAATGATAAGCCTGTTTACTACTCTTAGTACCAAATACAACACAGCTAGAAGTGCTGAATCTGAACTGCCTAGTTCAAAGAAATGAATGGCCACAGAATTCACACTGCTTGGCAGTGAGCAAAGAACTCATTTCTTCAATCTAGTTATAAAATAGCAACTGTAATGCATGCAAGCATGCCCAAGCACACACACGTGCCTTAGTCTCACCCCAGCACTTTGTTTATTGGGATAAGACAAAATATTTGGGTAGTAATGAAATATTAGCATTGAGTACTAGATCACAAAAGAGGCCTCAACTGTGTTAACAGTGGAAGACAGGATAATGAGGGTCCAGCTCAGGGTGGGGAGTGGGGGGAATGGAGATGGGGCCTGAGGAAGAAAACACTGAAACACCATGTTTCCTCAGATGTAGAGCTCATGGATACTCCACATGCAGGGAAGCATGAGGCTTCCTGTATCTCTAACAGTGCTTTTATTTTCTCTAGCAAATTTCTTTTCCTTCAGACTTTTTTTTCTTGTTGTCAGCAATCTTAAAATTTGTTTCTTGTGTGCCTCAGTTTTTGTCTTAGCAATGGACTTGACCAGGTCTATACTTCCCCATTGTTATCAGGAAGCAACTACCTAGTGATGAATTTGTCAGCAGGGTATTTATTACTTTCAAAATTCTTATATCAATGGCATAAATGTTTTCCTCCTTTCTTTTTGCAGTTTCGATGTAGACAATGGTACATCATCGGGACGAAGTCCCTTGGATCCCATGACAAGCCCTGGATCAGGGCTAATTCTTCAGGCAAACTTTGTCCACAGTCAACGTAGGGAGTCTTTCCTCTACCGGTCAGACAGTGACTATGACCTGTCTCCAAAGTCCATGTCCAGGAACTCCTCCATTGCCAGTGATATGTAAGTACATTTTAAAATACTTCTAGCTTATGTTTTTCCAGCCACAAGAAATTTCTTTTAAAAGTCAAAGGTAGTAATCACTTATGCTACTGAAGTCATGGGTAAATTTTTATTTATTTTGTTAGTGAAGCTTGTACTTGTTTCTGCAGTTTTCTAAAAGTAAGGATATCATGAGGGTATATTTGATGCATTTATACACTTTATTAGCTTTGACAGAATAATGAAGACAGTCAGTACTGGAGAAGTTTGATTTCCTGGCTATTAAGTTCTTTTCAAGAGAAGTGATGCAAACTCATTTTTTTCTTCCTAATATTCTTAAGAACAAAGATATTGGTATGTTTTTAGAGAAAAGATTTACCAGCTGGCAGAAGTTAATATATCCAGGAGAGGCAAAAATTATTTCAAATAACCTTTTAACTAAAAGACAAGGTTTTAACAAAAGGCCTTTGAAAAGTTATGCTGTCTTCTATCTGGTATGTTCTTCTGTGATGTGTGTATTTTTTGCTAGCAGGTCATACCTTTCAAGCCGATGTAGGCCCCAGGTTGCATGGGTAGTGAGCTGCAAATCTCAATATATTTGTAAAATATTTTAAATGCCCTAGCTTCTAGTCACTTCTAAGTAGCAAAAATTAAGAATAACTTTTTTGATTTGTTGGTTCACTATCTGCTCCAAATTTCACTGCCAAGTTGGTGTTTGTGGTTCAATTATAAATCACTACAATAAAGGCTTGTAAGAATCGCCTTGTGAACGAGGAAATCTAAAGCATTAAAAATCCATCATTAATATAAATGATATTTTTTAATTAGGCAACATTCAATCAATATCATTTTAAAAAAAACCAGAGTATGCACAGCAAAGGAAGAAGTTTTTTGTAATAATGAGTGAAATTTCACCCGAAATTTAACTCACAGTTAATAATCACAGTTATAATTGAACACTCCTATTTTCAGCTTACATGTAATTTTTAGAAATGTTGATTAGTCCATCTAATTATAGCTCTTTTGCTGTGTAAGTGTCAAGATGAGAACAATTCATGCCCTTACAGAGGGTTTGTGTGAGGTCCACACTTCAGTTAAGCCCTGTAGACTGAAGTACTTAGAAAGGTTTGTGCCCAGTGTGACTCATTTTGGTTGAGAGAGAATGAGCAAGAAAAAGACCAATCCATATTGCCTTGTTGTAAGGTAAAACACATTTCAGTTGCAAATAGTGACCCCCATTCAACCCTGACAGATAACCTTTCTCACAGATAGACAAGAGTCAAGCTTTTAGTGTGGCACCTGCGCCAGGATACTTTTTGGAAAGATTTTTACATTCAAGGGGACAACCCAGGTCACCATATTGCTTAGATGAGTCATTTGAATTAAGAATTCAATTAGTGCTCCATCCTTGAACTCATAATCCACTTCTGCATTTCCTAGAATTCTGTGTAATATTGCAGTACATGGCAGTAAATTGGATAAAGATTTGAATTACTGAAACACTAAGAACACTTTTTCCTTGGAAATTTGTATCTATTCTTCCTCTCAAAATATTTTTAAAACACATCTGCATATAAAATTTATTGTGCCTCATGTCTGAATAGTTTTTGCACAGTCTGCTGTCACAGAAGAGGTGTTGTACCAAGAATGCAAATATCCCTGCCAGTGTTTAGGATATGAGCACATTAGGAAATATGAAAGTCAAGTTGTTTTAGTCATGCAATATTAATCATGTATCAGTAAACATAGTTATAATAAGCTTGATTATATAAAGGAAATTAATTTTAAAAAAAGGAATGAAAAAGGGGAAAGTTAAAAAACATAAAATAGCAAAGAAAAAAATAAAGAATAAATAGCACAAAGCTCTTTATATGTGAGTTCAGGGAGAAAATGGATGTGGAAATTAAACCCACCAAAGAATATTAAAACAGAGAAACTACCCTGGTTCAGGACATTCCTAAATGAGATGGAGGCTGGAAAAGTTGTGAGGGGAAGTATCACACAAATTTTAATTAGTCTCAAATTATTCTATATCCCTTTTGCATCTATATACATGCTTAATTTTAAGTTTTGTATGTTTCTTAAGCATGAGCAAAATATATTACAAAATATACACGTCACTCAGGTAATGTAAGTGAACTAATTGTACATAGCAGTGTAACCTAGAATCCCCCGACTCTTTAGTACTTGAGTTACCGACATCAATATTTCACTTTGTAAAACAAAATAGAGAGCAAAAAGCCTGCATCATGTATTTGGAAGGAATATAACATAAAGATTTCTGGCATTTTTATTACTCTTAAATAGTGTGCTTACAATAATACATTCCACTTCAGTAGCAGCAAATGAAACAAGACCAAAACTTTAAAATGTTGTCAATTTTGGGGTGTCATGATAATAGACAGCCAGTGGATGGCAATGTTAAAGTACTGAATTAATAATTCTGTCATTATTATTTGCACTGCTCCATCCAAGAAAGGATACATAATTGTGCTCAATTCATCGCAAACCCAAGATGAAAAGATGGGCTCTGCCACAAAAAACTTTAAGTCGAAGCATAAGATGACAACCAAGAGACTAATACACTCAGATAATGTCCCCAGGCAAAGGTACAATATGAGTCCCTATGCCCAAAGTAGTAAATCTCACAGATCAACCCAAAGGAGTTTCATTCATTGAGTTGAGGTGAAAAGTAACAGAAATTAAGGCAGAGAAGGAAAAGGTGGAAAGCTTTTTGAAATCTGAGAGGCTAAAGTATATTTTAAAGTGAGGAATACAATTAGCTATGGAAAGGAATTAAAAGAGAGCATGAGTGCAAGGCTGCTCAGACGAGAGAATGTTATTGGGATAAATGTGGGCACAGTTATAGCACTGAAAGAGGCAGAAAAAACATCTGTGTGGTAAGAAAGGAAAAGCAAATGAGAAGGAGTGGGAGTCAGTAACATTTTTTTCAATTATCTCTTGGAAGAAATAGCATGGTCCTAGAGAGGAAAAAAAGCAGGATATGGAAATAATATGAGGAGATAAGAAAGAGCTATTCAAAACTGTGAACTGGAGAGGTAGGTGGTTTAGATGGGAAGATTCAAGGAGCAAGGCAGAAGAGCACAGACGCGTTGTGAAGCCTGGCTATGGAATTTGCAACGGGGAAGTTACTTGACAGAATTCCTTGGGAGTCAGTTTTGAAAGGTATAGGAGTCCAGGAAGGCTGCACACTCTTTGAGGAGGAAATCTTAACGTTACAGCAGCAGACCATCCCCACATGCCCTAAGACGAGCCGATGGCATAAAAGACCAGCCTGGCTAAATAAGGACATTTGTCTGAAAATCAAGGAAAAAAGGAGAGTTCATGGCCTCTGGAAGAAGGGGCAGACCACTCACAGTGAGAGTACAAGGGCAATGTTAGGTTATGCAGTGAGAAAATTAGAAGGTCCAAATCCCAGCTAGAAAATAATCTGGCTTTGAAAGTAAAGGCCAGGAAGAAAAGCTTCTATAGATGCATTAATAGCAAAAGAAAGACCAAGGAGAGCCTCCATCCCCTGCTAGATCCAGGATGAAGTATAATGACAAAGTATGAAGGTAAGGCTGAGTTGCTTAATGCCTTCTTTGCCTCAGTCTTCAGTAAAAGAAACACTTTTACTGAGGGAAGCCAGCTCCCAAGCCAAAAGATGAGGGTCAGGAGCAAAATGTCACCCCCCCACAATCCAGGAGGAGATGGTCAGTGACCTGCTGCTCCACATTGATGTCCAAAAATCTGTGGGGCCAGATGGGGTACATCCTAGAGTCCTGAGAGAGCTGGCAGAGGTTTTCACCGAGCTACTGTCCATCATTTATCAACAGTCCTGGCAGACTGGGGAGGTCCCAGTTGACTGGAAGTCAGCCAGAATAACACCATCTATAAGAAGGGACGGAAGGATGATCTAGGAAACTACAGACCTGTTAGCTTGACTTCGGTTCCAGGAAAGCTGATGGAGCAGATCATTCTGTTTTCCATTATGCAACACATACAGGGTAACCAGGTGATCAAGCCCAGTCAGCATGAGTTTATGGAGGGCAGGTCCTATTTAACAAACCTGATCTCCTTCTACAACAGGCTGACCTGCTGGTTGCCTAAGGAAAGGCTGTGGATATCATCTACCTTGACTTTAGGAAGGCATCAGATGCTGTTGCCCACAGCATTCTCTTAGAGAAGTTGCCTTGTCTTGGCTTGGATAGGCATATGCTTTGCTGGGTGAAAAACTGGTTGGATGGCCAAGTCCAAAGAGTTGTGGTCAATGGAGTTAAATCCAGTCGGTGGCAGGTCACGAGTGGTGTCCCTCAGGGCTCAGTACTGGGCCCAGCCCTGTTTAAAATTTTCATCAATGATTTGGATGAGGGGACAGAGTGCACCCTCAGTAAGTTTGCAGATGACACCAAGCTGGGTGGAAGTGTCGATCTTCCTGAGGATAGGGAGGATCTACAGAGGGATCTAGACAGGCTGGATTGCTGGGCCAAGGCCAATCTCATGACTTTCAATAAGGCCAAATGCCAAGTCCTGCACTTCAGCCACAACAACCCCCAGCAGCGCTACAGGCTTGGGGAGGAGGGGGTCGGGGGGGGGCTGGGGGTGTTGATGGACAGCTGGCTGAACATGAGCCAGCAGTGTGCCCAGGTGGCCAAGGTGGCCAGCAGCATCCTGGCCTGTATCAAGAATAGTGTAGTGAGCAGGACTAGGAATGTGATCACGTCCCTCCACTCAGCTTTGGTGAGGCCTCACCTC
>NW_009700983.1:0-2002 GCF_000703405.1 Apaloderma vittatum
ATAATTGTTTTCCTTCCTTTTTGCCTCCCTGTGTCCGGGACTAGAATTACAATCAGTGGTATAGTTTACCTTATCCTTTTCAAGCAAACTTGATTTCAGTTATAATTGCTTCTTGAATCAATGTCTCTGTGTCATTTGGACTGAGAGAAGAATTACCTCTTACATATTGTAAAGCTAGTTGTCCCGAAATGATTATTTAAGCTGCTGAGACAGTGTTTCTCCAAACAATTTTCTGCTATAATAATTGCTCTGTTTCTATGCATGCAGTCATTCTCTGTATCATTCTGTTGTCAGATTTACTTGTTTCTTTGATCTCCCTTAGCATAGATTCAATATTCTCATCATTGCCACAAAAACAGGAATCCAGACCCACTAATATATTTGAATTCTGAGAAATAGCTTTAGTATTTTTTTTGTAAAGAACTCACTCTTTCTAATCACAAATGCATTTCTTGCCAGCTGAATCAGAGCTATTCACTAAAGTGAAGCAGAGAATGGAAACCTTTCTCCATCTTCTGAACTGCTCATATTGTTCCAGGCTGCCTATGCTGGCCTGTGGCACTGTTCATCATCCCAAGTACCAGGGAGCCCAACACCAGTCCCTTGGGCGATACTAGAGGATTTGGGGTGTTTTGGGTGTGAAGAATAGTGTGAAATCTGAGTGACTGGACATGACCTGCTGGAATTTCATCATTCACCTTCAAGTGACTTGGCTCACCCACTTCTTTCCCATCTCCCTCTTCTCCGTGGTGCCATCACCAAACAAGACAGCTATGATAGGGCTGTCCTGGAGCAATATGCATGGTAGCTGGTTGACCAGTAAACAGAAGTAACTGGTTAGCGAGGTATTAGCACGTGGAGCAACCACGAACTGAATCCTGCCTGGCTTTGATCTTTCTCTCCTGCTTAGATACTGTTTCCTTCTCTTTCTAGTTTGTTTTGAAGTGGTCAACAGAGTTTAGAAAGTAATTGACAAGGGAGAAGCTCAAAGATGAGCATCTGAGCCTCATTTCATTAGGAGATCAGACTAAGGGAAGAAAAAAAAGGAAAAAAAAGAGAGAGATGGGTCTGAATTAACATTGTAAAATCTGAAATATTTAATTGTAAAGTATAAATGCAAGGAACTGTGAAAGGTCAACTAGTCCATGCCTTTCAGGAGAGATTAAGTACGCTTACATTTCTCCTGATCAATGGTTTCAACTGAAAAAAATGTTCAGTTCAGGTGATCCCACAGTTCCTGTTTTGGTGTAACCCCTTTCTGAAGGCCAAAAGTGTCTCTTCTGTAAATAAAGGTTTTTCTCAAATATACAAAAAGAACAATCTATCAGTCTTCCCTTTTTATACGTCTGATAACTGATGATTGATCTGATGGTCTGCTTTGATCATTCTTCTTGAACTAAACAAAACCAGTTCCTTCTGTGTTTCCTTGGAATTATTACAACTCATGTAATGTCTATGTCTCTCTCCTAAATTTTCACTGATTCAACTCCCTCCCTCCTGACGTGTGATACCCATAATGAGACGTCAAACCTCACCTGCAACTGCAATGTAAAATAATGCCTTCTTTTATCTTTTGTGTTTATTAACACTGACTATTAATATATGCAAGAAGATCTTGCTTCTTTGGTGATGGTTTCATACTCTCGAATCCTCCCCATATGATGCTTCAATAGCATGGTAATTCTCTTTTCTGAAGTAGTGCTGCCATGCCCTATTTCCCTGTTCGATATTTCTATATATTTCCATTTCCTACAATGGGATGTTTTGTCTTTTCCGCTTCTTGATTTGGAAAAATATCTCTAGTCTATAATGACAGTTTTAAATCAGGCTCAGCTCTCCAAAAGGAACATTACATATCTTCCACCTCCACAGTCACGTAAAAATATCATTCAGGTTGAGAAAAAAAGCCATGCCGAAACAGACTAAGTCACCTGTGGAATCCCACAATGTCCTGGCATTTTGACAGAGACCCAGAACTGACTATTTAATAAGCAGAGCGGTT
>NW_009700983.1:2033-3949 GCF_000703405.1 Apaloderma vittatum
CCATTAACACATGCTATTCTGTCCAGATAATATTTACCCTGTTTGTTTGAAGGACTGTCACACAGGTTATGTCAAAAGCCTTACTAAGTACAGATATGCGACATGTGCCTTCTCATCTTTTATATAGCAGTTACTTTGCCAAAACAAATAGACCTTATTGTGGCCTTCCAGTATCTCAAGGGGGCCTACAGGAAATCAGGTGAGGGACTTTTTAGGCTGTCAGGTAGTGATAGGTCTAGAGGGAATGGAGTAAAGCTAGAAACAGGTAGATTCCGATTAGACATTAGGAGGAAGTTCTTCACCATGAGGGTGGTGAGACACTGGAACAAGTTGCCCAGAGAGGTGGTGGAAGCCCCATCCCTGGAATTTTTTAAGGCCAGGCTGGATGCAGCTCTGAGCAATTTGATCTAGTGGGGAATGTCCCCTCCCATGGCAGGGGGGTTGGAACTGGATGATCTTTCACGTCCATTCCAACCCAGACAAATCAATGATTCTATGGTTCTATGACTTCCTGAGCACTTTTTATCTTCAGAAATTCATAGTAAGTATTCTTATCACTTTATTACACTGCAGATGCTCCAAAATAGCCTTTGTTTACTTATTCTAGTATTTTTGTTAGCTTTTGAGTTTGCATTTAATGAGACTGGACTCCTCCTTTTTCACCTTTCATTTTTTTGAGATCTTCCCCGCTGGCAACAAATTTACTAAGATAATTGCTACTAATCCAAATAGGTCCATACAAATCTAGGGGGTGGCATTAATCATGCAGCAATATGTATAGTAGTACTACATAATGTCAAGCAGTATTTATAGCTCATGCTTGGATTCTGCAAATATCGCACAGGTACTTAACATCTTCCATTGGTTTGGGGACTAGATTTAATATAAAAATTATATAAATTGTCTATAGATAGGTGGACAGATTGCTTCAAGCAGCAAAGCTGGTTTTCTTACATTCCACTTTCACAGTATTGTGCTGCTAATCAACAATTCAGTTAGAATATATTTATACTATTGATATAACAAGAAAAACACATTTAAGAAAGCTACATCTGCATTTCTTTTGTCCTTTTGTCAATTCTTATTCAGGAAAATATTCTTTAAGAAATCATATAACCATGTAGTCAGCTTCAAGTATATGTTGAAGTTCGTGTAAAAAAACAGCCTGTACTTAAAAGCTCTTATGTATTGAGCCCTAATACTGTGAATCGTTAATCAGTAAAGGAGTTTTCTATAGTGCTTCTTGGAAAAGTGAAGCATTTTGAGCATAATTTTTCATAAAAGAAAGATGGCCTGAAATTTCTGCCTGGAATAGTCCCTCCAGCTGACCGGAGATTTAGAATCAGCTTGAATTCAGGAAGGAGGAGTGTACAGTGTTTTGATGTTTCTCCAAAGATTTAAAGCCACATTAAAACATTATGTAGCTTTGAAAAAACAACCATAATTGTTTATTATGAACACAAATAATTTAAGAGTGTACGGTGTTTTGATGTTTCTCCAAAAATTTAAAGCCACATTAAAACTTTATGTAGCTTTGAAAAAACAATCATAATTGTTTATTATGAACACAAATAATTTATCAAATTGCTAAACTCTTTTTAACAACTATAGATATCTTGTTAATCACAAACTTATATAGTAAGGGCTCAAATACTTTTATGAAGGTTTAAATCCTCTGGTGTACCACAGAGGCATAGCTTGCAAGCATGGCTGTATTTCCTATCAAGATCCTTCCTGTGAGATTTGTCTTTTTACATCTGCATCATTCATCCAGTAACTGAGTTCTAAATCATAAATGAGAAAATTGTATGTTCAGCCAAGTTGTTACTGTAGCTGTTGTTATCATTGTTGCTATAATTGTTGTCATTGTTGTTATTGTTGTTATTACTATTATTATTATCATAATTATTAGTGTG
>NW_009700983.1:3980-9225 GCF_000703405.1 Apaloderma vittatum
GGGAATTTACTGGGTCTCCTTCTTAAACCGTTTATGTCTGCTAGCTACTGTTCCTTCACTCATGTATTTTAGTTGAGGAACTAACTTGCTATTAGTGCGTAGGATTTTAGGAAGGTGTTACACTCAAGATAAAGGTTCATGCTGAAAAATGGCACCCGAAGTGGTCTTCTGTGTTTCACTGACATGTGAACTCAACTCTCCCTATAAAGACAGGTGTAAACAATGTAACAGAATAGGAAACAAAGGAAGATATATATATATATATGAGGAAAAAAACCAAAGACATAATTTGAGACTGAAGAGAAGATATGGAAAACATGTGAGTGGAGTGAAATCCCAAGAACAAATAGACAGAAAAAAAATAAAAAAATATAAACCAAGTAGTCTGGGAAGACCCGTGAATTCAAACTCATAAAACTGTGGTGTTTTTGTTGCAACATTGATAATCTGCTGTGGGATTATAGACACAAAAATTTCTGCATCTAATTTACACAGCCTGTATGTAGTCACCTTTTCAACTAGTGTCCATGTTTTTGAACAGTATACACTGTGACACTGAACTTGGCAGAATCACCAAGGTATAAGTGTCATACAAACAAATAATATCAAGAAAATACCATAGTTTTCTGTATGTTTCTAGTATAGTATTTTTGCTTTTTTTTTCCTAGTACTAGGTTTATAAAATATTCCTTTTATCACTTAAGATGCAAAAATTGCACTTGACATTTTCAAAATAATCATTCAATCAAATAGAGTCCAGTAGACCAAATAATCAGAGCCTGCTTATTAATAACTAGTTTTATCCTTTCCTTTGTTATACCCATCAGTCCTAGAAACAGAACACAGACTGAACAAGCAGAGCTGAAACTATTAGGATTTTCCATTATGCAATATTCAAATACTTGTAAATTCAATGGGCACTACAGGAATGGATTTAATTACAAAGGAGGACTAAATGAGATTTTAATCCTTTCCCATTAACATTGCCTGGTGTGGGGTGTCTGTCACATAAGAAACGAAAAGCTATGTGATTTGGAGACCTGTGTATCTGCACCCAGAACTAGATTTATGTGAATCCCTTTCTGAGAGTGTCAACAGCCTTCTTTCAGCATTAATGGTGTCTGTGATTCTTAAGCTTTCACAGGAAATCCAGAAAATTCAGCTTTTATCTAAGGAAATTTAATTATTCTTGGCAGTGGAATCTGGGGATTCCTACAGTGCTTTATATTTCTATAGAAGATAGTGCTAGGATTTAATTAAATAAAAACAATGACAGACTTGCTTATGAAATTTTACAGGAAGCCCCCTAGAATTGTGCATCTGCTGTGGATTCTTTAGGTTGCTTCCAAAAATGTCATTTCCTGTTGAATTCAATGGGAAAAGCTCTGAAACTATTTTAAATTTGCTTGTCTTGATTGGGAAAGCAGCAAAGGGGCTGCAGGTTTTCAGAAGAGCCTTGCACAACATGATTATTTCTATTGCTTCAGTGGGAGCAAAGTCCAGCTACCACTGGCCAAGCTTGAAGGTCACATCTGAATACTAAAAGTTTTAAAAACAGTCCTTTCAGGTTTTGCTCTTAAACTTAACCTACCAAAGGGTCCTACCAGCCTAATGCTTCTGATTTTTTTTTTCCTAGCAGGTCTGGTATTCACTCAATTGCAAGCACCTGAAGTGCCCAAATCTTATCCCTTTATCATTCATAGTAGCAGGTCTAAGTGTGTTTTAGGGAGCTGAAATCAAAATGTACCATCAGAGGAACTAAAGATACCAGGGAAATATTTAGCCTGTCAGCTTTGTTTCTATACTGTCTTTGTGAAATATAGCATACTGTTTTGGCAAGGACAGACCCATCCTTTGGTATGTCTTTGCTGGAGTTTTCTTCAGATTTGAGTAAAAGCATCCTTCATTGCTCCTGTGTGCTCCTGTGACTGGTTTATTTGCCTTTATTTCTTCCAGATAGTGCTGCTTGTATATTGCCTTCCGCCAAGGCAATGTTGTATACAGGCAATGACCAGTTACACTCGAGGGTTTAGACTCTGGGAAGTTTTCTGTGGAGCAGATGATGAAGGTGTGAGAGCAGTAGTGAGACTTGCCTGTGACAAAAATGGACTGCATGAATAGTTAGCAGACAAAGACTGGAATACTAGGACTGTAGAAACAATGTTTTTAAAAATCATCTTTATTAATATATTCCATTACTCGCAGTTTGTGTCTAAGCCTCCTAGACCAGGAGGTACCAGCCAAGCTCTCAGAGGCAGAACCCTCAGGCAGCTGGACCACGCGCTGGGATGGGAGCAGAATCCACCACCTGGCTGCCTTTCTTTCCTGTTTTGCAGTCCTAGTCTAATATTTGGAGGACCATTGTTCTGCACCATGATAAACACCTGCAGCTACAAACACTCCACAGCTGGGTGCTGAACACCTGCACAACACACACAGGGGCAGCAGCATAGTATCATAGAATTGTTTAGGGTGGAAGAGAACTTTAAGATCATCGAATCCAACTGTTAACCTAGCAATGCCAGATCCAACACTAAACTATGTCCCTAAGCACCTCATCTACACATAAGAGGAAGCTGATGACCTGCAGGGTCTGTGAGAGTAGTACAGCAAATGTGGGAAGTCCTGCAGCTCATACATGAGATGAGCTGTGCTTCCTTAGCTGGTAGGAGTTATTTCTGGGTGCAGATGATGAAAAAACCTGAGAGAAATACAGAAGTGTTCCTTGGGTGAGACAAATGTGAACTGAAAAACGATTATTTGAAAAAAACTTTGCCTTGAAAAAACCTCCAGCATTAGAGATGTTTCTATTTTTCATGAAAAAAACTAGACCCTCAGTTTTATAGAAATATTATTGCACATGGTATTGATGTGGTTATCAATTTGCACCTGCTTTATGGAAGAAAAATATACACACAGGAAAACATAAAGAAATGTTTCAGTTTGCCTGCTACCTCAGAAAACAGTCTTTGGATTAAATCAGTAGTAGGTATTTGTCATTTTTTCTCTCCTCTTCCTCTTTTCCTCCCTCTCCAAGCCTTGACCCTTCTCTCTCTATCTCAAAAAAGAACAATATAAGTATATGCTCTGTGCCAGGCAAAATCATGAGCAGATCCTCCTGGTAATAATACTAAGTCACATGAAAAATAACAAGGTGATCGGTGACAGTCAGCATGGTTTCACTAAGGGCATATCATACCTAATTAATCTGGTGGTTTTCTATGACCAGGTTACAGCTCTGGTTGATATGGGAAGAGCAACTGACATCATCTACCTGGACTTGTGCAAGGCATTTGACTCTGTCCCATGTGACATCCTTGTCTCTAAGATGGAGAGACATGGACTTGATGGCTGGACCACTCGGTGGATAAAGAACTGGCTAGAAGGTTGTGCTCAAAGAGTTATGGTCAACGGTTTGATGTCCACATGGAGACCAGTGACAAGTGGAGTTCCTCAGGGGTCTGTTCTGGGTCCAGTGCTGTTCAACATCTTTCTCAGTGACATGGACAACGGCATTGAGTGCACCCTCAGCAAGTTTGCTGACGACACCAAACTCTGTGGTGCCGTGGACTCACTTGGGGGAAGGGAGCCCAGTCAGAGGGACCTTGACAGGCTTGAGAAATGGGCCAGTACAAACTGCATGAGCTTTAACAAGTCAAAATGCAAGGTCCTGCACCTGGGTCGGGCCAGTCCTAGGCACAAATACAAAATGGGCACAGAGTGAGTTGAGAGTAGCCCTGAAGAGAAGGACTTGGGGGTGTTGATAGATGAGAAGCTCAACACGAGCCAGCAGTGTGCTCATGCAGCCCAGAAGGCCAACTGCATCCTGGGATGTATCAAGAGAAGTGTGGTCAGCAGGTCAAGAGAGGTGATTCTCCCCCTTTACTCTGCTCTTGTGAGACCCCACCTCGAATACTGCATCCAGTTTTGGTGCCTCCACCGTAAGAGGGACATGGATCTGTTGGAGCGTGCTCAGAGGAGGGTCACAAAGATGATCCAGGGGCTGGAGCACCTCTGCTATGAGGATAGGCTGAGTGAGCTGGGGTTGTTCAGCCTGGAGAAGAGAAGACTCCAGGAGGACCTTACAACTGCATTCTAATACCTGAAAGCAACTTACAGGAAGGCTGGAGAGGGACTTTTTACAAGAGTGTCCACTGATAGTACAAGGGGAAATGGATTTACATTGAAGGAGAATAGGTTTAAACTGGAACTTAGTAAGAAATTCTTCGGTACGAGAGTGGCAAGACACAACTGCATTCTAATACCTGAAAGCAACTTACAGGAAGGCTGGAGAGGGACTTTTTACAAGAGTGTCCACTGATAGTACAAGGGGAAATGGATTTACATTGAAGGAGAATAGGTTTAAACTGGAACTTAGTAAGAAATTCTTCGGTACGAGAGTGGCAAGACTCTGGAATAGATTGCCCAGAGATGTTGTGAATGCCCCCTCCTTGGAGATATTCAAAGCCAAGTTGGATGAGGCCTTGAGCAACCTGGTCTAGTTAAGGTTATCCATGCCCATGGCAAAGAGGTTGGATTAGATGATCTCTAAGGTCCCTTTCAGCCTGAGACATTTTATGATTTATGATTCTATGATTTAATTCGGTATAAAAGATTGTAGGCAGCTTAGAATAATTTATTTCATTTTATTAATTAGTTACATTTCAGTTCACATATTAGCCAAAAGAAAAGGAATAGCTTTTTGGTTTTTATCCAGATCCTTTGTGATTTGAATTTCTCTGAGAATTTCTGAAATACAGGTTCAATACCCACCCTTGCACATGTGCTGATGACACAATCGTGATTGAAGTGATAGAAAACTTTCTGCAAATCACTGCTCTGAATGAAGTAAAGGTAACTTTCATCTTCTGAATCTCAAATGAGTCTCTTTACCTTGAGATATTTTAACAGTGGAGACTGCTATTGACAGCCTTCCAATGTCCTTCAGCCATCACTGGAATGAAGAAGAGAGTTAGGAGTGACTCTCCAGCCCACACAGGAATGGTGCTAACTAGAGCAATGAAAGCGTCTGTCACAGTTGTAAGTTGGCAACGGGGCACGTTCATCGGAAGCTGGAAATGTCACCCTGACTCCATTTTAGAGAGGAGGACACTGCAGAGTGGGTGCAGAAGGACACTGCAGCTGAGGGTGAGTGCATGCAGCTTCAGTGTGGAGCCAGGGCTGGTGCTGGGAGCATTCTTTGCCCTCAGAGCCCATCTGTACCTCTTGGCTGCAACTTGCAGCC
>NW_009700984.1:0-299 GCF_000703405.1 Apaloderma vittatum
CCCCATCCAGTCCAAGAGGATCGAGTCCCTGTGGTGTGTATTAAGAATTTGTGGGAAAAAATGAGCGGGTATTTGTTGCTTCTGCCAAAAATCAAGCTCTTTGTGGGATTGCTTCTTCTCAAGGACCTGGGGGTGTTTGGTGGGTGATGATGAGAAATGGGGAAGTCTGATGGGTACATCAAGGAAATTTACCTCTGAATGAGAAATCTTGATTTAGATCTTCGTAATATTGACTGTTATGTAATTCTAACCATGTTGCTTAAGTGTTTTTCAGGATAATTTATTTGTGATGATCAGAG
>NW_009700985.1:0-10492 GCF_000703405.1 Apaloderma vittatum
ATATATATTAGTCCAGGGGAAAAAATGGCCACTGTGAAATAATGATTCTTTCATTGCTAGGAGCTCTCTGAAGTATTTCACAGCTGATCTCCGGATCAGAGAGTGCTTAAGTGGAAGGTCAAGATTGCCCTTTGCATAATTTCTTCTTTGACAGAAACAAAAAGGGAATTAAAAAAACATAGGTTATGCAGACTTTAGAAGGAGAGTTTGTCACAACTGCTTCCTTGAAAACCAACACCTCCCATTGGAAAAGATAAGTTTTTAAACTACTTTTTCTGACTTGAAAATTCAAAGATGTTTGACCACCCAGTTCAACATTTCTTTATTGGAAAATCACAATTTTCTACTTCCAAGTAGCTTTTCATTTAGGAATGTTAATTGATTAGATTTCTAAAAGATAAATGTGGCCATAGGGAAATAAAACTAAGGATACTTTAAAAATATCTTCAACTCTATGTCCTCCCCACACATTTTATTTTCAAAGTTTCAATTTTATGTTCAGGGACATTAAATTTTCGTCCTGGTTTAGGTTTTTTTTGGAGGGAGAGTGTTGAAGTCTGAACATAAGCAACAAATGGGGGCAGGAAGCCTACTTTCTTTCTAGTTCTAGCCACAATTTGTCCATGAAATGACTCGTGTGTCTGATTTTGTGTGTTTCCACAGTAACAAAAAATCGCAAACAAACAAGTTTTCAGAAAGTGACAGGTAAATGTGAGCTCAAAATGTTGAAAAAAACCCTCCTATTAAAATACTTACATGCTTCTTCAGGCTTTCTACATGAGAACTTTGGGATGAGTGCTAGGCAGAAGAGCTGCAAGGAAATGCTACAACTCTAAAGGTGAAATACTATATGACATCAAACCACTAATGTCACTAACCAGCATGATATATTGATTCTGTTCAGTATATTTTATTTTATTCATTATAAAGTTGTGGAAGCCAAAG
The DNA here is from genome assembly GCF_000703405.1 of Apaloderma vittatum. NCBI lineage: Eukaryota > Metazoa > Chordata > Aves > Trogoniformes > Trogonidae > Apaloderma > Apaloderma vittatum. The sequence continues at coordinate 946 of NW_009700985.1, forward strand.
TTTGATAAGCCTTAGGAATTTAATTAGAATTATGATTTTTCCAATCTGTGAAGTTAAGTGTACTAATTATATCACTTCAATCACATACTGTCATCCAAGGTTAAAAAACAGTAAATCCTAAACTCTACCTAAGTCTAAATAATACATTTTAGAAGTCATTAGGAGTTACTTAAGCAAGGATATCCATAAATTGCAAAATGCCTTAGATTTCCAGGAACATCTACACTGTGTGATAATCCTACATTTACAAAGGTCCTGGTTTAATCACAACAGTGTTCTAAGTAAATGCTTATCTGGCAGGCAGGATTGATATTGTACTTTTAGATGTCTGAAGTTTCTCAGAGGTTTGCTACAGACCACTGGTAGATACAGGTATTTAGTCTGCTAAGGAAAGCCTTGTGGTTCTGAGGAACCAGCTACACTGAATCCCTCAGATGATTCAGCAATTGATCGTGACAGAGCTTGCATGGAAGAGAGAACTGGATTAGGTATTCCTGTTGAAGTTTTGGAAAACTAAAGGCTGGGAGGTATCTCAGTCAGCTGGTGTGTAGTCAGTAAACAGCTGTGAACTCAGGCCACCAACACCAGCAGTACCTCCTTTGGCAGCACTGGTCCAGGAGGTGTCTTCTGTGCTGGGAATTAGGTGACCAGCCTTGAGGGAGAGGCTGGTGGTACTGGTGGTCAGGCTTCTCTCCATAGACCTGAAGTAGTTAAGGATCCCCAAGCACACTCATTGAAACAAATCAGAGCAAAAACACTGTTAACATTTTCAGTGGGATTACAACCCTGCCCTCCCCCCCAAAAAAAAACCCCTAATAATCTGCAGATTTAATGTTGAATTTGTTTACCTTTAGCTCCCAGAGTCTCAGGTGACATAAGAAAAGAAAGGAGAAGTAGGCTCCTCTCCTCACCACATACTCACTGTGGGCAGTCGCTGTGCCCTGTTTTAATCCTAGCAGCTGCGAGCTGCCTGTATAACTATACCTTTTAACAGAGAGGCAAAATGTAATTACTCAAGGAGATTTCTAAACCTTTTTAAAATAGACAGTTTTGATATGTTTGTTGTCTAAGAGAAGGCTGCTGATGATGATGGGATTGAGTGTCATGGAAACCTGTGGTATGGAATAATGGAAAAGGATGGGACTACTGCTTCTGTCAGAGGAGCAGGTCAGTATGAATTTTCTTCCTTCTTTCAGGTTTTATTAAATACATACATACATGTACACATAGAAACAGTTTTTTACCTTCTTTCATTCTTCATTCTGACAGATGCTGGAGGCTTATTGCAGCTGATATTTCCTATATCCTCCCCACTGCAAGCCACAGCTGTGTTACCATCCTCAGTAGCTAGCTCCTAGTTCCCAGACACACAGTTAAAAATCAGCTTGGTAAGTATGCACACGATTCTTATTTGACAGCTTTATGCACAGGCTTTATCATAACAAAAGGGGGGGAAAAAAAGGAAAGGAAGTGCCATGCTGGATCAAATTTGATCCACCCAGCAGTGAAATTATTGTAGCATATAACTTGATGATATTAGATTGCTTTTCAGTCCTTAGTGGAAATTTATATTTTATCCTTATAAAGTTGCTGGGCTGTATGAGACTGCAGCAAGGGTCGAGTCAAGGAACTTTCACAAAGAAATTCAGAAAATATATTTCATCAAGATCTCAACCCAGCTATGGTTAGTGACGTGCCTGACCTCCTACTCCATTCTTTTTCCTCCTTCAATAACAAAAGAAAAGATTTCTGGGCTCTGGCGGTTCATGAGCTGAGCATGGGACAAAATCATAGTGTGGCAACAAAAAAGTAACATCAGACTGGGCTGTAGCAAGGTTTTACTGTGATGCTTACAGAACACCCCAACGCAAGTACACCTTAAAGGCCTTAACTAACATTCTGTAAAATTACATTACATTATGTAAAAATACTTTTTTTCCCCCTCACTCCTTCCCAACATACTCAAAATATAGTATAAAGAGTAGCACAATAGCAGCAAGCAGGAAAAACAGCTACATCTGCCTTGTTATCAACTCTCTCAAGGACTTCTCACATGAATCAGGAGTTACTACACTGGTGAAATTAAACTGGCATTAGTACCAATGTAAATGAGAAGATTGCTATGAGTCACATAGTATTTACTAATTGTAGAACATTATGGGCAGTGATTTACTGGGCATTATCCAACTAATTTCCTCAGACAATTAAGTATATAAGAAAAAATTGCCATGTTAACTCACTTCTCTACACAAATTTATTTTACTACTTAATTTTAACTTGGAAGGCATAAGTTAAAATTATTTATGTGTGTTAAGGGTTTTATATTATTGATTTGGGCATTTTTTTTCCTGATTATAGAAAAATCTATTAATGTATCTTCACAAATTGTTGCTTGTCAAATTTACCTTGCTTGGCATGAGACATCCTAACAAAGGTATGCATAGAAGTGACACAGAAAAACCCAGCCAACTCTGTAGGATCTTTCTGTGAATTTGCAAGTTGACACAAATATATTGCCTCCAAAATTTCCTACAAGCCAAACAAATCTTGAAAACTGCCAAACAGTGAAGTCTTTACCTAATCTTTGCAATGATAGATTATCTGCATCTGGTTTTCCTTTCCTTACCTTATTCCCAAGCATGATGATCTTCACTCATCTTGTCCTCACTGACTCCAAAATTTCTTAAATTTCAGAAAAACTAGGTCCTTCAATCTCTATTACTTAAGATAATGTCAGGTCAAATAGAACTGAAATATATTTTCCTGAACCAACAGCACTAACTGCACTTTTCTATTAAAAATCACAGTAAGTATACGGACTATGCATGGGATGAAGCTTTTCCACTCAAATTTTCTGCATTAAAAACATACAGAAAATGCTATCTGAAAAATGCCAGTGAAACAAGGCAAAAAAGTGAGGGCACATTTTTGGGTACGAGTTGAATTTTTATTTTAAAAACTCTGAGACCTGGGCAGTGCTTTTTTTTTGTGTGGAGGATCTAATTCTAGCTTTTCAATAACAATCATGACTATGTTGTTTCAAAATCAAGATCAGTCGCGTCCCTTGCGTTGTCCCAAACAGGTTCCCAGTCCAGTCCTGGACTCAGTGCACTTGAGAGAAAATGTACAGTGCAATTCTGATTTCTTCCTTTTTTTTTTTTTTTTTTTTTAACTACTCATCAGGTAGCTTGCATGAGTGATTCAACATTCTCGGTTTTTTTTCCTAAAGTTTTCATTAAAAGTAATCAAATGTTTCCTGGTCAAGGTCAGCCTGAGATAGGAAGAACTGTATGTTTTTACATGTGGGAGCTTTTCCTGACAGAAAAATGCACTTGTATTTTTGAACACGGAGTTGGTATCAGGCTGGGAGCCAAATAATCAGCAGAAAGAGGGAATGGGGAGAGGCGAAATGCTGGCTCTCTCCCTCCCCGTTTCCTCTCCCCTGCTCCTGTATTGCTCACTGCCCTGCTTGGTCCTGGCCAAGGGGAGTGCCAGACCTTCTCATGAACTTCAGTGCTGCATCCAGCCCCTTTCGCACAGATCTTTCCTCTTTAAAAATAAAATAAAAAAACAAACAAACAAAAAAAACCCCACAAAATAACACCCACCAACACCAGAGCAAGGAGATTGTTCAGTCCTTTCTTAACTTGCCACTGGTGCAGGCAGGCAGACATGAGTACAGTGAGCCAAATGAAACATTGAGCTGCAGATACAGGAACTTCTGAGATGTAAGAGTCCTGTGGGAAATGCTTTTCTGCTCATTAAAGCAACAACTGTGAAAGAAAGTCCATCAAAGCGATGCCTTCAAATTCAGAGGCTCAGTCACAGAGCTCGTCATGTATGGCATGTCACAGTTACTACAAATTCGCCAAATAGCAGAGGTAAATCTTACTTCTCACTCACTAGCCTGCCAGCCAGCCCATTTAAGGGGCCTTTTCCTCCTTCCCAAAACCTGAAGTATTATTATAACTTCTGCTCTGACAGGTTCTGAACCTCTGTGAGGCCATGCCCACAAATGCCGCTTCCTCCCCGAGAGGAGGAACTTTCTCTCACACCTGCCCCTGCACAAAGGAGGCATCTGCTGTCAGGGTCACAGGTGCTCACCTGCTGGGCAGCCTCCAGCAACCGAGACTTCCCCCCAGCCTTCATTCCCTCTCCTCCATACACCCATGCTAACCCATTCCCTAATATGACACTCTCCAGTAAATACTAGGGCACGATTCAATTTCTTGCGGCTAAGTTGACTCCCCAGCCCTGCTGCAGGCATGTACACATGTTATTTTTACATGGGTGGAATTTTGTGCTACTTGTTCAGCGTGGCAGCTAGTGAGACCAAGAAGGAGAAGGCATCACATCCACAGCTTGGGCATTGCAGCTGGGCAGGTCCTGCTTAGCAGCAGTAGCAGGAGAATGACTTTGGAAAAAGAGGAACACTGGTATCCAATCAGAAATCTGTTAGACAAGCCCTCTATCAGAGGTGGCAACGACTTGCTGGACATTTTAATTAATCATTATTCATCATTTCCCTTTCTAGATACCTGGTGGAACTCAGTGCAGGCATAGATCTCCTTCCAGACATGGTCGTAGCTTTGCTGTACTGAGGCATGAGGAGCAGCAGAACTTGACCGAACAGGATGTGGTTGAAACACCAGTGCCGGGTGTTCCTGGAGACCCTCCATCACCCTCTCGGTGTCTGAGATCTTGTTTCAAACCACATGGAAGACAGACAAAAGGTTCACAAGGGAAATGAGTCAGCCTGCCAGTCCTCGTCCTGCAGTGAGTCAGGGTCAGTTCAGAGCACCCAGTGAGGAAGCCTCTGCAGGACTGCTTGTTTCTGCTTCTCCTTCATTTGGGAAGGTTCTCTGTCACCTCTCTCTCCAAGGTGAAAATGTAGCAGTGGACTTGCCTGTCACAGTGCATGGAAGGAATACGCTGGATAAGAGAATATGAAAGTGGTTTTTTTTCTGACATTTGTGGAGGGGAGGGACTACTGGGTAATCTCCTTTCTCCTTTTTCTGTTACCCTCGCCCTTAACGAGGTAGACGTGTTTCTTAAACACAACCAAACATACTGTATTTGGTGAGCAAGCCACTTTGGAAAAAACAAGTATGGTCTTTCTTTCATTGTCTTGTTAAGCTGTAAAGCCATTTTTACCTCTGTTAGTGCTGATAGTGGCTTTTGCTCATGCTTTCCAGAAAAATTCCATGTTGTGGCAAGATTTGAAAGAATGTTTTCTTTGTAAATTGTCTAGCATGGGGAAAAGGTCTCAAAAGATCAATCATTAAAAAAAGCTTACTTTAGTCTTAAATAATAATTAAAAAAAACCACTGCAAATGGCTAATCTTTCTAAGAGTATCATCAAAATCAAATCTAGTCATTTAAAATATCGTAAAGTCAACATCAGCTGCAAAGTCTACACATACACTTCCTGATCTCTGCAATTTAAAAAGAGTTCTCACTCAAACAATTTGTGAAACCCATAAGAGCAAATACTGAATGTTAAATAGGAACAAGCGAGATTAAATATACAGAGAGTACTGCCAAAAAAGAGGTTAAACAAAATTAGAAATAGTACAAAAGTAATTTTTAAAAAACACATCTAATCTTGCAGGATTTTTTTTTATTGCCCTTGTATCAGAAATATTGTCATTAGTAAAATTCTGTTGATTTGAATTCTAGCAAAGCATTGACAGGAATTCTAAGGGGATTTAGACCAGAAGGTTTATAGGACTCTTCTTTATCATCTGTTTTGAACAAAAATGCTGAAAAGTCAAAACAAAAGGACCTTGCTTAACACTGGAGGAAAAGAAATAATGATCATTATGGGGAGTGGAAGGGGTGCAAATGATGTTTAATAAAAATGTGAATTACATATAAAATCTTATGGAAATTATTTTTCTATATATTTCCCAAGCACTTCATTAATTTTCTTACTGGTAGGGAGTCAACTGTTATTGCTTCTCTACTAAACACCGCTAACATCCAGCATTTCACTGCCAAGCACTTTTGTTCCCTTAGAGTTATATTTTTTTTTAGGCTTCTTAGACAGTGAAACTCAAAATCAGAAGTCAGGCAATGGGAAGAGACTTGAGGAAGGTGAGCAGGGTGGGAAGCCAGGAGCCTCTATTTCCCCTCTCCCAAGTCACAGGGTAGTTTGCTCCAGCACAGCCTTATCATCCTCCTGCCATCAGCCCAAGAGAAACTGCTTACAAAGGCTCCCCGCTGCTGTTTCACTGAGTTCAGCTTCAGGTGTTGGCAAAGCCAGTGGCCGCCTCAAGAGGATACAGGAGGCTGGTGGGATCCTGAGCGATCCTGAGGTGGCTGGGCAGCAGAGCAGGCACCAACTCCACATATGGTCTGTAGCTGCAGCACTGAGGGCGCTACTCTGCTGAGACGGCACTTTCTGCTTCTGTCTGTTTCTGGGTGTTTTCATGTTGCTTTCATCGCTTTTTTTTGACAGCCTCTCCCCTGTTCTGCCCCATGCCACACACAGTCCCCATGCCTCCCCTCTTCACCTCTACTGACAAAGAAGGCAGGAACCCCCACAAGGGTCCCGAATCAAGGCTTGCCCACAAACACATACACAGCATCATCTGGGATTCTGTGACAAGGCAAGCCTGTCTTCAAGCCTGAGAACAGAAGTATTTGGATGGACTGCAGCAGTGGTTCCTTGGAGAGAAGACTAAGGCGCTCAGTGACATTTTACTGCTGAAATAGTTTCACATGAGCTGGAGATAGAGCTTAGGCTCTTCTGGTGCACCCAATACCTCCTAGGTGCTAAAGGGAAAAAAGAGACAGCTCACCAAGGAGGAATGTGACTATTAGTAGAAGAGGGCACAATAGAGGCATGACTCCTCCACAGCTTCAGAGACAGGAATTATTTTATAGTTCCTGTGTAATACTAGGAACTGAACTGCAAGATGTCCTTAAAGTTAACAGTTCTTCAGGCTCACCTGGGGAATGAGAGGAAGTAACCTCATCCTCTGATCACCAGATCAGTTTTACTGGCTGAGGTATTTACACAGAACCAATCCTATCTAGTTCCTACCTAGTTCACTATCTTAATTGCATTAGTTTTCCTCATCCTTCAGAGGCAGAGAACTGTTATATCAATTTTACAGATAGGAGTGCCAGAAACGCTCAAATTTCACTGGAAAAGTGTGGCAAGACCCCATGCACCCGACCAGCCCATCATGCCCTGCAGTTCATTAGTGTATCTGGAGCAGGTGTGAATGAGCAGAGTTTACAGGGCATATGCAAATCAGCCCTGCAGAGTACATTCAGTGAATAAAATGCAGTTAGGACTAACGAATACTACTCTTCACAGATGATCACCCTTTGCAATACAATGATGTGAGGTGTTTGGAGTGCCTCAGGCTCATTGTGGATGCAAAGAGGGCCAGACCTGGAAATTCACGTTGACATTTGTCCAAGGAGTCTGTCAGCCTAGACAGCTGTCCTGCAGGACATCCTCAAAGTTGCCAAAAATGGCAACATATCACCAGACTCAAGAGAATATGTGAAGATAAAAATCGAAAGAGCGACATTCAGTAACCTCTCCCTGGGGGACAATGTGCCCTACCAATTTTAAGACTTGTACCTCACTGTTGGGAGCATCTCTCCTTCTCAAGCCTGAACCTTGGTCACATTAAAAAAAAAAAAAAAAAAGCAGTTCTGAGCAATCCCTTTGACATAAATTCCAGGGCTGATTTTGACCTCACTTAGAGCTTTTGAATATTTATGCAAGTGTTCAAGCTGCCTTTTGAAACTGCTGAACTGAAAAAGAGGTGGGGTAAAACCAACATAGATTCATAGAATGTTAGGAGTTGGAAGGGACCTCTAGAGATTATCTAGTCCAACCTCCCTGCCAGAGCAGGATCACCTGCAGTAGGTCCCACAGGAATGCATCCAGGCGAGTTTTGAATGTCTCCAGAGAAGGAGACTCCACAACCTCCCTGGGCAGCCTGTGCCAGGGCTCTGTCACCCTCACGGTAAAGAAGTTTCTCTTCATGTTGAGGCAGAACTTCCTATGTTCTAGCTTACACCCGTTATTCCTTGTCCTAGTACTGGGCACCAATGTGAAGAGACCGGCATCTTCCTCTTGAGTCTTACTCCTCAGACCCTCTCAGCCTTCTCTTTTCAAGACTAAACGGCCCCAGTTCTCTCAGTCTATCTTCATAGGAGAGATGTTAAAGTCCCTTGATCATCCTCATAGCTCTCTGTTCGACTCTCTCCAGCAAATCCTTGTTTCTCTTGAATTGGGGAGCCCAAAACTGAATACCGTATTCCAGATGTGAACCCAGTACTGATCCATAGGGAACAGGCCTCCACCTTGACTCTGTGCCGCTGATCGCAACCCTCTGAATTCCACTGCTGAGCCGGTTCTCAATCCACCTCACAGTCCGATCATCTATCCCACATTTCTTGAGTTTACCTGCAAGGACATTATGGGGGACAGTACTGAAAGCCTTACTGAAGTCAAGGTGTATGACATCTACTGCTCTCCCTTCACCAACCCATTTGGTCACCCTTTCATAGAAGGATATCGGATTAGTCAAGCAGGATTTCCCCTTAGTAAATCTATGTTGACTACTCCTAATAAACCTTCTTTTCTCCCATTTGGTTAGAGATGGCCTTCAGGACAAGCTGTTCCATCACCTTTCCAGGAATGGAGGTGAGGCTGACTGATCTGTAATTGCCTGGGTCCTCCTTCTTGCCCTTTTTGACATTGGCTTTCTTCCAGTCCTCAGGCACATCTCCCGTTCTCCACGATTTTTCAGAAATGATGGAGAGGGACTCAGCAACAACTTCAGCCAGCTCTCAGCACATGTGGATGCACCCCATCGGGGCCCATGGATTTGTGCATTTTCAGTTGCTCCAAGAGGGCTATAACCCCATCCTCACTGACCAGTGGAAAGTCTTCCTCGCTCCAGTTTCACTCCCTTATTTCTAGTGACCGGGATTCCTGAGGGCTGGTCTTAGAAGTAAAGACTGAGGCAAAGAAGGCATCCAGCAATTCTGCCACCTCCGTTATCGTATCTCCCACCTCATTCAGTAGCAGACCCACTCTCTCCCTACTCTTCCTTTTCTCATTGATGTATTTGAAAAATTTCTTCTTGTTATCTTTCACCTCTCTAGCCAGCCTAAATTCCAAGAGACCCTTGGTCTTTCTTGTTGAGTCTCTACACACTCTGGTAACATTACTACAATCTTTCTATAATCATTTCTATAATCTATCTATATTCATTTCTATAATCTTTTCCTTTTTCCACTTATTGTAAATTTCCCCCTTGCGTTGCAGTTTTTCCAGGAGCTCCTTGTTTATCCATGCAGGTCTCTTGACTCCTCTACTTGATTTTTTTTTAAGGGAATACATTTATCTTGGGCTTGGTGGAGGTAGAGTTTGAATATTGACCAGCTTTCTTGTGCTCCCTACCTTCTACAGCCCTAACCCATGGGATACTTCTGAGCAGATCTTTAAAGAGGGCAAAGATGGCCCTGTTAAAGTCCAGGGTAGAGATTTTACTTATTGCCCTTCTTCTTTCCC
>NW_009700985.1:10538-41175 GCF_000703405.1 Apaloderma vittatum
GAACTCTAACATGTCATGGTCGCTACAGCTAAGATTGCCTCCAACTTTACAATACACAACCAGACCTTCTGTGTTTGTTAATACAAGGTCCAGCATTGCACCTCCCCTCGTTGATTCTTCAACCACCTGCAGCAGAAAGTTGTCATCAATGCACTGCAGGAACCTTTTGGACTGGTTATGCTTGGCTGTATGATCAGGGTGACTGAAGTCACCCATGAGGACCAGGTGATCTCAAGGCTACTTCCAGCTGCTTGTAGAAGGCCTCATCAACAACTTCTTCTTGGTTTGGTGGTCTGTAGTAGACCCCCACAACAGTATCTCCCATGTTGGCATGTCCCTTGATTCTTACCCATCAGCTTTCAACGTTTTCATCATCTTCCTCTGGGTTAAGCTCAATACATTCTAGTTGCTTACTTACATAAAGAGCAACTCCACCACCTCGCCTTGTCAGTCTGTTCTTCCTGAAAAGTACATATTCTTTACCAGATTCCAGTCACGTAAGCCATCCCACCATATCTCTGTAATTGTGATGAGATCATAGCTCTGCGACTGCACCCAAGTTTGCAGTTCATCTTGCTCATTCTCCATGCTTCTTGCATTTGTATACAGACTCTATAGCACCTTTGTAATGGGTCTTTAATGAATTCAGGCATATACACCACATGTAAACCCGAGGCAACCTTTCTCTAGAGATTTCAATTTCCCTGGAAGTGACCAATAAACAAATTAAAATCACTCCAAAATAAATCACTTTAAGTTATATTATCTCTACAAATTTTGAATGACGCTCTGTCAGCTTATTCACTTTTTTCCATTGTTTCGGTTTTACCAAAAGCTTTTGCTGCCAGGGATCTGCTTTAGGCTTTATCTAGTTGACATAAAATTAACCACAAAATTTATGAATATAATTACATAGGAGGCAATATTCAGTAAAGAAAGTGTAATACATTCACTTTTTATTTTCAACAGACATTGAAAGGGGCTCATGACTATACAGAAATACAGTATTTTGATATGGCCTGAACTATTAAGAAATCATCACTCCATTTCCCAAAAGAAATATTTTAGACTTTAATTGCTGAAATGTATCTTGGTACATGCTGAACACCGGTAGGACTAACATAAACTGAAAAAGGAAGTTCCTTGTAATTACCTTTAAAAAAGGGATCCAGTTGTCTCTCTTTTTCAAAGCCCTGGCTGGATCTAGCATGTTCTCTGACCGAGAAACCTCTGTTTCATAAACTGGAAATGTTCTCATCACCTGCTGTTTGCAGAAGAGGCTTCTGAATTTTTTGACAACCTAAAGCATAAAAGGAGATGGTACTGTTTTAAATTTCTCAAGATGAATATTAAATCCTATAGTAAAGTAATATTGTGTATTATCAGCTGAAATTAATAAACAAATAGAGTAATAAAGTGACAAAGGAGACATTGTGGTCCTGTGTTTTCTTTTCTTTCCAGCAGACACAATGAAACTCCCTGCTGTTAACTCTGGAGCCGCCAAAAAAAATACTGGGATTTTTGAAAACACTGCCTTTTACTCAAAGTCAACGGCAAATTCATTGTGACTAGCTTCAGTAGGAATAGAATTAGCCTAGCCTCTAGAATTAGCCTAGCCTCTGTTCAAAAATTAGTAAGCCACTGCCAGCCTGCAATGAAGGCAATTTACAACATTGCTTAGTTGTGTAAACATGTCTGCCTGTGCTTATCTCAGGCAGTTCAGTGGGTTCAGCTGGACTAGTCAAATGTTAATTTGAAAAGTCTTAGAGACCAGTTCATGCAATCAAACCTTTGTCCTTTTCAGCTGTACCACCTGTTCTCATACAAGGCACAATTTGTAAAGCAAGCAATGCATTTAAAAGCAGTATGTTATTTCTGTTAAACAGCTATGCATCTTTTTTGGACCCTGGACACATGGTGGAGATTTTTTGTTGGTTTTGCCTTTTGAAATGACAGAAAAGATGCTGGTAGCCCCTGAGCTGCAGATGTTGGCAAGGTCCTGGGTGATGACGGGTCACAGCCGACCTCTAGTGGAAGTACTACAGCTCAGGGAGACACCAAACTAGGGCAGGAAAACTCGAGAAAAATGCACAAAAAAGCGCGAATGAGACCTGGGAGAACAAAAGTACAGACTCAGAGTCACGATGTTGAAAATACGAATGCCAGCAGTTACGAATGGGAGCGAGCCGGACCTTTCTGATGCTTTCTGTCAAGAGCAAAAATGGCAACAATCTTATTTTTCTGTGGTGAAAAATACTCACTTACAATAAAAGGAACTTCCTTCTATACTTTTAACGATCTTTTTTTTTTAGTACTGAGAAGTACATTTCGTTACATACCAGGGAAAAGAGCTCCATCTCATCAGCTGAGTTCTTGAGATCCTTAAGGTTATAGTCAATACCAAAGGGAGAAAGCAGAAGTTGGAGCTGCGGTTTCAGCTCCTCAGTCTCGGTGCTGTGCCGAGGCAAAGTGTCCTTCTGGCAGGATTCTGAAAAAAGACATAATCAGACCAGCTGGAGAACATCAACACTCTAAGAAACATGACTGTAGGACAAGTGTAAACAATACTGTCAGTGGCCTTTCTTTGCATCCATCCGATGATGTAATTCCCTTTTTTTTAATGTCCTGAAGCACAAGTATGTCAGAGAATGGAATGTGATGGCAGGGGGAACCCATGTTGTATGGATTTTTATGATTTTCATTTCTCTTTTAAGAGAGGGCATTCCGCCAGACCCCAAAAGACTCAGAGCTGTTTTAAGTCAGGACACCTCCACAATCCTTGGAGGAGTGCCTATTTTCTAGCATGGAAAGAACGACAGCTAACAAACCTTATTGCCTGAACAGAGTCTTGGCTCAGGGGTGTACAACATTCTTCTCACACACACACCTCCCAAATCTTCGAGTGTCACAAGAACTTCAAGTATGTTACTATTTCAGGGTTATCACTCCTCTGGTATCTGATTCTGGCATGATACTGCTATCACAAACTTCTGAAACAAGGGTGTACTGGGGATGGCTGAATTTGGCCTGGCATCAATGTTGAAGAGTTTGTTGGCAACATAGCACCCTTTCTTAGAAGAACTGAAATATTTTCTTCTCTTTCTTTACCTCACCTCAAGCTTGCTCAAGGCTTTGAAGGATACAAGTATTCCTTCATCCTTAAAGAGCCAAAACTACTATATTCTTGTATGTTTTGTCATCTTTTCTTCCCTTTTTTATCAACTCTTTGACAGGCATATTTAACACTGGGGGTTTAATTGGTTGGGTTTTGTCTTAGGCCAAGCCATAACAAACAACAGCACTTTTTCTGCTACTATTTTTCCAAAGATTTCTGAAAGTCCAAATAAGAGCCAATCGATTTTTCTGTACCCAGTATTGTGGGGGTACTGCTGATACACACAGAGATCCTAACAGGCACGTTGCAGTTTACTAAAGTTCAGCAAAACTCCTGGGGTTTAGTGGAACTACATGTAATCTAATTTATTATCTCATTGTTTCAGGGCCATCTGTGTTTCTATTCTATGCTTTACTTCAGCTTTGTTTTCAATGTCTCGTTTAATCATTCCATTGTTTCATCTACGAAGCTCAGATCTAGATAGCAGATGCATGAAGCTTATCATGATAATGTGATGCTGTTCCTCAAGTATTAGATAACTAGATACTGTAGATCAAACTGAGCTAAAGCACTTCTGATTTGCTTTTTAGTACAAATAAGGGTCAACTCAGCGGCAAAATGAATGGCTCAGATGAACTCCACAACATTGTAGGTCTTGCACCCTTCCTTGAATATTATTAGCCCCACATACTAGTATCTCAGATAATGGATCATCCTTCCCTCTCCTATCCCACTCACATGAGAAAAACATGGCCTGTTCAAGAGGCTTCACTTGGAGAGGAGAATTTAACCCTTCTTTCTCTGTGCCCTAACACTGGCAGCATTGTACTCCTGGGGCAGAGCTGCCATCTCTCCACACCATAAGGAGTGAAAGAGGGCTGCACCAGCACAGCCAGCTAAACCAGTTAGAGCTTCATTAGATCACTAAGGACTAAAGGCCTCTTATCTGTCCTAAGTCACACTGTCCTTTCCTTAGCACTGTTCTCAATCAATTGTCACTGCCCTTTTCATTCCTCCAGCCTGTCCAGGCCACTTCTCAACTGCAAGGAGGAGGCGTAAACCCTGCCCAGACCCCAGGAGAGAGAGATTGTACTTTTCCCGGAGGCAATCCTGTGAGCTGCTACAGTTCTACACCATTCCCACTCTATCTGTAAAAGTACGGGTTAAATTATAGGATGTAAATACTCTGCAACAGGAATGCTGCCTTGCTTGCTAAGTACCACTCACAGGGTAGCTCTACAGAAATAACATCACTCCCTCCCTTCCTTCAAAAGGAAAGAGAACTCAAAAACAACCACGAGATTTTTCTAGAGATACTTCAGTATAAGTTTTAAAACTGTAACTCTCTTCTCTTAGTTTCTCCAGAAACAGGCCACCCATAGAAATCACAGAATCACAGAATGTTAGAGGTTGGAAGGGACCTCAGAAGCTCATCTAGTCCAGCCTCCCCGCCAGAGCAGGATCACCTACAGTAGATAATATTTTAAATAATTTTCTTGCAGAAATCTGGAAGGGCAAGTTTCAGGGCTTGGCATAATCAGGACAATATCCTGGATTCTCCACTGAGCTGATCCCATAAATATCCTTTGGAACCAGTTTTTTCTGCAGCCAGAGAAGGGACTCAGGACTCCACATTCCAGAATTTGGTCACCAGATTTCCAGGATTCTTGCTGACTTTAAAAGCCACACTCCAAATTCTTGAAGCATACAAACAAAGGATGGCAACATTTGCACTGTTGACCTTTCTCAAACAATAAACATCAAGAAATGTATTATCTGTAGAACTTATGGTTTTAAAGGAAAGATGATAATTTCTCACAGTTTCTGCTTAAAACTCTTGAAGAGTGAAACATGTCAATATTAAACATATCTGAGTTCTTATCAAAAACACTTCTTAATTTATTCCAGTTTTCTTGGACCATATCAGCAGGTTTCTCATCAGCCACATTGATTCTGTGAGAAATAGGCATATGCTGGAGAACCTGGAGTTAAGAACATGTCTGTTATTATTCTCAGTCATTTAGAAACTATACAAACTATTTAGGTGCAAAATTAGTAATAAAATAACACACAAATCATAAAAAAAAAGAACCATCGTTATCCATTGTGCATAATTCCAGAAGTTCATTCTATGTCAAGGACTTGTACCACCCATATAATAAAATCACTGAAGAAATTACATAAAATAAGGAAGTATTTGGATTTGGTTTTTTTCCTTGCCACTGAAAGTCTTGCAGGCCTCTGAACTGCACCACTGTATTCCTCCACGACGTGACTACTTCGCTTCTGTTTGTGTATGTAAAAGAGAGACTGTCATTTTTGCATTTCTGCATGTACTTGCCTTATTAGCTAGAAGGACAATGCATTCCAATTCTCATTTGGGAATAATCACAAAGGTTTATTTCCTTCTTAAATGCTTATGAATGGTATTTCCAAGGAGTAAAAGGGAATTTCTGTCTAAAGAGTGAATCTCTCCAAGCAGCTCATACGGACCATACATTTGAGAGTGAATGTCCAGAGTCAAGTTCCAGGGATAAAATACACTTAAAGTTAACAGCTTTTTATTTGGGTGAAAAAAACCCCCATCACTAACACTTTGTTTTTCATGAACAGCTACTATGCTAGATATATACTTGTTAGGTCCTAGGTTGTGGTTCCTACCTGTTAGATGGGATAAAGCTGCTCAGTAACATTGCTGTGCATACAACATCTCCTCCATCTAAGCATGTGCTGAGTAATTCTGTCTGTAAAAACTTGAATAAAACCAGAAATAAGCAGCAAGGCACAGGTAAACAAAAGCAGCTTAACATTACAGGAAACTTAAGCAGTATGTAGATCATTATTAGCATCAGAGAACACCAAAACAACACCTAATTAATCACCAAAGACCATTGTGCTCTTGTATAGATACTTCCCCTAAGCCACCCCGGTGGAAGTATTAATGTGGGAATGAAAAAAGCAGTTAATGCAAAGAAAATGCCAGAATTCAGTCCTCCAGACCTAAAACTTTGACCTCTGCTTTAAAAATGAAAATAAAAATAACCCACAGCACAGACACACTAGAGCAGCACAAAACCATCAGGGAATTGGGAGAAGCTTGTCCAAGTCCACCTGACCATGCTTAGATTTCTGTCTTTCTCTGAAAAAAGGAAATTTTCACATCGTACAAGGGAAAAACAAGCAGTAATATTATCGTGTCAGTTTTCAGGGAAGAGTTTCATACTGGTTTTCTTTTCAAATGTGCACACTGCAACCTGCTGGGCCAGAGGAAAGCTCCTGCGTCTGCCTGGCAGAGACCGGGAGCCCCACCTCGTGCAGCAGCAGAGGGAACTTTGCTTCTCCAGCAGCTCTCTAACTCCCTCTGCACGACATCAGCCTGAATAACAAGAGGTTATGTTTAGGCTTTGAATTTAACTGAGAACTGTCACGTAAACAAACCTGATTTAGCTGCAGAGCCAGATCCAAGTTATTATTAAAAATAAGAAAAGTTATACTGGTTTACTAACGTGCAGATAACGTTATGGCTTTCCCCATTCCGTCTTTACAGGCCCAGTTTAAAAAAATCACTTTCTTCAATTTTAATTTTCAATTACTGCATGATAAAAAGCAAGGAGAATTTTTTTTAGCTACTGTACATTTTTGCCTATGTACCTGTAAGTCTTTCTTCAGTATTACCTCCCTTTCTTTTCTGAAATAAGATGCATCCTTTGGAATTGCAAGAGAACTGCAAGGGAAAAAAAATGGTTCAACAGGATGTTATATACAAGTTGTATAAATCAAACATTTGACAGGCCCCACACAGCTCAGATGGTGAAGTCAACAGTAAGAAGTTTAATGGTTCAAAAATGTATATTAAAGTAGCAGAATTTATTTAATTAGATTTTTTTTTGTGCAAACTCTTCCACCTCTAGTTTTTAGTCAAAACCCTTAAAGGCTCCATCTGGATGCCTGTTTAGTCAACTTCCTTCCTAAGATGTCCATATCACAGAATGAGGATGCTGAGAAAACTTCTGGAAGAGATTAATTTTTTAATTCTCATATATCAACATTGGATGCTAGGAAAAGCTTCACCACTGAGAATGTGGTCAATCACTGGAACAGGGCAATAGTCGTGGCACCAAAGCTGTCAGAGTTCAAGGAGTGTCTGGATGATGCTCTTAGTCATATGGTTTAGTTTTAGGTAGTCCTGCAGGGAGCAGAGAGTTTGACTCAATGATATTTATAGGTCCCTTCCAACCTGAAATATTCTATGATTCTATGACCACTATACTCATAAGAAGCATACATTACATAATTTTCATGTAACTGAATAAAATGAATGCATGAAATTTAAAAACAGAGGTGAAAATTGGACTATTTAAGAAAAAAAAAAGAAAGAAAAAAAGTGTGGGGCTCCAAAGTCTTGTCCAAAAGCAATACACAGGAAACTGCTGAAACACTTCAGAGCCTAAAAAGGTAAGAACCAGAGGGGTTCTGTGATCATCTACCACTTCCACTGCTGTAAGGCAGGAAAAAGTAAATCTGTTCCCTAAAGGTGTTTGTCTGTCTTGTTCTTAAAGACGAATGACCAGCAACATCCTAGTCTAGATATCAGTGTATGACTTCCATTATCTTTGGAAAGCTTGAATTTTAGCCCATTATCTTCTGTCCTATTTGTAAGTGCAAACAGGAGTTTATTCCCTTCATCTTTACATCGATCTCTCATGTACCTGCAGATTTATAATCTAGAGAAAATGAAGTGGAAATGTAAGTCCAGCTCCCCTCCTTTTTGTCTCAAGTGTCCTACTCAAGTGTTCTTCAACTCCATTTTCCTCCACATATTCGAGGTGGTCTCCAGCTTCCTCACAGCATAATGCCAAATCTGGGTACATTGTCATAGCTTGTATCTCATCATCTCTGAGGAAAGCAAGAGTGGCTGTCTTCTATGTGATCGTTCTATTTCTACATCCCAGCACCAGGTTTGAAGCTATTTCTTCTTCACTATAAGAAGGAAATACTTGATGTGCCAGGGAGATTTAAAGTTTTGTTTACAATATGCAGCACAAACTCAATTTATATTTTGACATTCTCTTCCATTTCAACTGTAATTCTGTGGCAGACACACAATGAAAAAGTTGCTATTCCTCACTCCCATGTGTGTATTCAGGTCTCAAAACTGAATAGTTATGTAGACATGACTTTTGTATCATGACAAACAAAACTCGAGAGGCAGTGCGTTGCTATCATCTCACTCCTTCATTCCCCAGCAAATTCTTGTTACCTGTACGCCCTACTCGGTACTCCCTGGCGTATCCTGTTGTCTTCTGTCTCTGTCTTTAGCTCTGCCAGCTGTGCTGCTAGTTCTTGTTCCAGCTGCTGGACCTTCTCCAGTAGAAGAGATCTTATATACTTCACCCATTTTGCCTATTTCAGTTTGTAACACCAAAAGACAAAGCAGTCACGAAAAAGCACCTTTCTCAAGAGCAAATCACTTGTGAACTCTGGACCTGGAGAATTGTCCAAATAGAAAGCAGAAATTCCCACCCACTCTTATACAGACAATATATAATACATAGCAATGTCATTAAATAATTGTTTATTCAGCATCTCCTTTCACGAGGAGACTTTTTTAATATCAGGAACAGAACCAGGTGAATGTGATTTTTCCAGTTTCAATTGCCAGCCTGAGGAAAATAGGAGAAAACATGTTTTGGGCCAAAAATTGTCAAGCATCTTCCTGCATCTCACTAACAAATGTCATCTTCTCCCCCCCATACCAAGTTCCTTAAAGACAGTTCTGAAAGTTTAGGCAATTAAACATTAAATTTGCTATGTTGACTAAAACATTTTACAAAAGAATCGAAACATTTTGCTTTCATTATTTCTGAAACAAAATATGCTGACATTCAAAATCTGTTTCCTCCTCATTTCTCTCACCTGAAACTACAATTTGAAGTTGAACAAGATAAAAGCAATGAAAGAATTTGCAAAAAATGCCAATTCCTGAAAATGTACTTTCTGCAAATAACTCACAAATACTAAATTTACTCAGTTCTAATAAGAAACATTTGCTTTGTGAGAATTTCTAAAGTAGCTGTACTCTCTTCCCAACATCTGGAATTACAGTTATTCTATTCGCTTGTCAGTGGGGGCCATAATCAATTAGAAAGGAAGAAAAAAAAATAGAAAAAAGAAATTGTCTTAATAAGGGAAGGAGCAAGCCATTGTGGAAAGATTTGGGGTTTCTTTCTTGGAAGCAAAGTGGAAAAAGATGTTAGTTCTTTTGTAATCAATCACAGAGCAACCACCTGTAGCATCTGTTTGGCTGCTCTGGGCACACAGTGTCTCCTTTTTTCTTTCATGAGAGATCACTGAAAGATAACAGGCACAGGACCGATTTGGCAAACACCAGAGATGGTTGAGAGGCTGAACACAGCAGTGTAGGATGTATCTTTGGGGGGCTTTTGGTTGATGATATCTTGAGATCCTGGGCAAATCCTTGTCTCTTGATCTTGCTGATAATAAGAACTGCAAATGAAGCAACTGTGAGAAGGAATGGGAGAATTCAGATCTCTGCACCTAAATTTCACAGCTGAGAGAAGCAGAAATTCAGGCAAAAAAGAATACGAAGAAACACCAGGGGACAGGAAGACTAAAATGAGGAAGTGTTGCCTAAAAAAATCAGACTGAAAGATATTACTGAACCGAGCCATGGATCTGGGTGAAATCAATGAGTAGTACCTAGTATATGCATACACTATAAACAGATGTCTGTGTGAAAGCTTAAACTAACAATGTAAGACGTGAAATCCGACACTACAAGCATAATAAAAACAAGGTAGAATAGTAACCACACCTTGGCAGCAGTATATGAGATGCTTTAGAAAGACTGAATTTACTGTAAAGGTAATGACATAGTCAGGTATTTTAACGAATTGACATTTAAGAATGGTCAGCACCAGTCAAAGTCCAAAGGGAATCTATGTGCATTAGATTTACTTTGGGGCATGAAGATAAAGATTTTTCATAGATTAGTCTTAAAAAAAAATCTGCTGTGCTCTACAAACGTCTTCAGTTAGTCACTGAATGTAGATGGTATTTCAGACAGTGCTGGTAAGCATTGAGAAGATTAGAGAAATGGACATAATCTGGGTTAGAATGGAAGAACAAAATGAGACCTGATTGTAAAGTGTTAAGAAAACCCAAAAGGCTCTAATTTAGAGAAATTTATAAATGTAATTAGAAAAGTCAAATGCAACTAAATCCTCAAGGATTTTAACATCAGAGAAGCTGAGAGACTTTAAATCAGTGGTAAAAAATAACTGGAACTTGTCCTCAAAATAAAAGCCAAGGGAAGAAGTTGGAAGTGAGGGTGGTGGAGCTGACCAAAGAGTCATCAAGATTAGGCAGAGAACCACAACAGGGGAAAAAACAAAAAAATCAATGCCAGAACTACAGCAAGAAATACCAGCTAAATTAAAAATCATTAAGGAAAATAAAGAGCAAGTATTTCTTCTGCTATACAAATTTAAAGGAACCAAGAGAAAAGATGCCATTATGCAGGCAATGGAGTTCAGATAAAAATAATTCAGACATGACTGTAAAACCAATGTAAACTACTTAGCTTTTGGGGAACACAGAAGTTTAGTTAGCAGTGTTGCAGTGGGACTATAAGGTTACCATTTCTTAGTATAAAACAAAACTTCTGGCAAAACAGTAAAGCTTCCCATAAATAAAGTCAGGTTGCAAGAAGAAGACATCTTAAGTACCAGCAAAATAAAATACTACAGTAGACTCTGCCTTCCTGAACCACAAAAGGCACTGTCACTTTTCCCAGTTTCAGACTAGTGAGGCTACTCACAACGAGTGGTTACAGTAAGCCTGTTCTCAGGACAGGCACCCACATTTAGATCAGTGCACAAGGGGCTGACACGAAAACTGGAGGAAATATGCAGGGCAATGCGTAGGATTCCCAGGTTGTCATCAGCCCCGGACTTAGCCAGTACTTCTGAAGATTTTAAAATGCTAACGCAGGATTCCCAGAAATCAGAGGGAAGAGCTCCAGGTTTCATCAGAACATGTCTGGCCAAACTCTTTGTACATCATAAGTACTTTCATTTAGTCTCACCAGTCACTCCAGACGCCCTTCATAGTCAGTAGAGGGAACCAGGCATTTGGGAAAAGATTCATTCGACCTGTTTTAGCTGTTACCTGAAGGTAACAAGCTTTCAGAAATATTTGCTTCTCTGCTGACAGAAGAGAGACTATGAGACCCACACAGGGATCCCGTGGAGGCTTGTAGGTAAGCGCCAGGGCTGCAACCCAAGTGACTTGCATCCACAGGTCCCAGCAGGGCATATGGTAGACGCAGCTTTGCCCACTTCAGCACAGGCAAAAATGAGGAAAACAGAAAATGCTTCATCAGAACTAAGAGCATATGTTTAATTATCCCCACTTCCTTGTTTTTTCTGCTATAAAAATCATCCTGTATTTGCACAGTATTCTTATTCTGGGAGTGTCTTTTGGTCCACATAAACATCTGCACTTAATTACATTAGCCAGCATCCAAATCCCAGCAAGATCCTTCCCTGATTATTTTGCTGAGAGTGTTTTTGCCAGCTTCTATTCCCAGAACACACTGGATTTATAGCTATGTCTAACCTCCAGCTTTGCTGGTTGGAAGATTGTAACACACAGGCTCAAACTGAATGCCTTTTGTACTAGGACAGTCTTTCCAGCAGACTTAAGTAACAAGCCATTAATTTGTGCTAGCATATTTTGTTAGCAGCAGGAAAGTGAACTATTGTTGGATACAATTTGCTGATCTGTATTTGTAATTATACCATTTGACCTACATCTTTTGTCCAATTTCCTTAATGTCTAGCTATAAAATATGACCCTAGATTCAAATACTAACAAAATCTGTTGTGGCGAATTTGCATAAATCAGCTTAAAAAACCCCTGGATTTTGAGTAAATAAACAAATTAGGGTTTTTTGGGACCACTGTGTGGTTTTGTCTGCTGCCTTGTACAGCTAGATTCAAAACGTTCATAAAAAAAAGAAAATACAGTTTTGTCTGAGGACACGAACAGAAACATGCAGGATATAAATCAAAAGAAGGATCTGTCAAAGAGTAGAGCAAGCACTTATTAAGCCAAAACATATTATTGTTTTGAAGAAGCCTGCTCTGACCACTGCACTTTCTCCAAATGTATGTTTATGGAGTTCCAGAACTTTCCTGGAGCATAAGAAGTGAAGCATTCAAATTTCAGCAAAACTCGTTGCAATCTGTCTGCCTAATTCCTACAAAGCTACACCTCGCCAACACTTGTGCACAAGCTTAACTTCACCACAGCAGTTTCTACAGAATTATTCAGTGCATGTGACTGACGATTGCCTCAAACTGTGAATATGCTAATAAATAAATACATAAGCTGATCACCTGTCTTAGCCTTCCCTCCCCCCAGTACAATCTGGAAACAAATTTCTCCAGTTCTTCAAGCAAAAACAACTTGTTTGGGATACACTTCCTTTGTAACCGGTTTGACTCTCTGAAGCGCATCTGCTTTGCTGTAGCTTGTGAAAGGATGTGCATTAGAGAAATAAAAGCTTCAGAAAAAAAAAAGGCAGCACAATACCTTCTGAGCTGAAATACAAGTGATGCACCTCTGTCAACTAATGTAAGCTCGCATATCATCCACCCCTACTTTCCTCTCTCAAATTTCAGCTCCTGGCTCCAAGCAGGAGAGCTTCATCTTCCCAAAGCAAGCAGAGATGCAAGATATCCAGCTGCCAACAGGACCTGGTTCAGCTGTTTCTCCTTTCCTCCAGCCACTTTCCTCCAGCCATTCACCTCACAGAAAGGCAAATAGAGCAGTTTTATTCTGCAACTGGACAGCCCGTCAGCACGCATGTTTTGAAGATTGACTCTTCAATGCTTTCACCATTTAAGCACTGCCCTGCCCAGTACCTGGTTGACGGATCCAAAGCTGCTCTCCACCGCAGCCGCTTGTCCAAGGGACGAGTTGGGGCCCTCCTTCACCAGCTCCCAAATTGCCCTGCTCTCCCTGGGTTTCTATAGTCAACAAAAATACCAGGCCAGGGCACAGAGGCAGAAGGTGATTGATGTGCTGCTCCCTGCCCAGACAGGCCCAGCTGTCCTATAGCAACTCCAAGCTGCAGGAGCTTCAACGGCCTCTCCATGCCCAGCCACAAGCCCAGGGCACTTCTCGCTCTCGTTCCTGCCGTTGCTGCCATTCAAAGCCGTTCCACCTGTTCTTATGCATTTGTGGTACATTGATGACAATTTTTCTCTCTCGATCCACTGCCTGATGTTTTTTGTCTAGGGCTGGATCTCTGGGTGAAATATAATGCTTTAGGTTCCTTAGGGCCTAAGGGAAGGCTTAAGACTTCTCACTTGCTCTCTCACGCATAGGTAGAGAGCTTCAGAGAGGATTTAACTACCCTAGAAATGGCAAAGGCTTATCTTGTGGCAGCAGAGTACCTACAATCTGCAAGTGTTAATAGCAGAAATACTTTACTTTCTTTTCTTTTGTCTCCAGTATCAGCAATTCCAGTGTCTAGAAATGTATACATCTACCTCAGAAACATTGTCTACACCAGGAAAATACCACATTTAAAACTGTAGTTAAGTGTTTTTAAGGATACGACATGCTTTATCTAGGCTAGAGACAATCCATAATAGGAAGGATATCTATACTATGTAAGAGTGTAGGAAACCCAGATCCAAATATCAGTTGAACAACTTGGTCTTCCACAGTCCTGATAAAGATATTTAGTACCTATAAACTTCCCTCTTGCCCTCAAAAGCTCACACACACAACTCCTGTCAAAGATTGTAACCGTTTGTTCTAAATTTGTCTTAAAATTTTCCTAATCCTTTCTCTTAAAGTGTGCCAGAACAAAGCTTACTGATCTAGAGACCTAACTTTCCATTAGGATCATACATGGTTACTAGTCTTTACTCAAAACCCTTGACAACAGAGCATGCCTTCAATTTTTATCCATACCTGCACAGGGGCTTAAGAAGACCATAACATTCTCTTTATACCAAAACTTCACCAATACCTCCTGAGGAAGCTATTTTTTGCTGATATATGCAAACACCCAGGAAAATCAGTATCAGTCAGTAACCTGAAGACAAGAATTTATTGCAACTAAATAACCGGTGTCAATTTGAAGCCATAGTGATATCTTTTACTATATGTACACAGTGGAGGATGGAAAAGAGCAGAACTGACTATTAACATAAAGATCCATCTTGCATTTGTATGCGTATACAAATTCCACAACACGTACCGGTACGATGTCCTCTATGATAGCTCCATTATTTTACACTGCGGTAGAAGCAGATTCTGCTGGTGAGAACACAAGCGTCCAAGCTTTTGGTAGGGGCCCTTTCCATGTACTTACAAAGAACGAACTTATGCCATTGCCGTTTAACCATGTTATGGTTTGTCCTTCCAGCCCCAGGCTGTCTCTAATACTAAAACTATCAGTAAAGCTTATCAAGTAATAATACTAGAAACAACAAAAATGTGTATATAAATAAGGGACAATATCCCTTTTGCCTCAGTTGCAATCATCTTAATCTTCAGTTATTAGAGAAAAAGAAATCCACTGGGTTTTTTTGAACACAAGCACTAGCCCAAGTCACTCTGGAAAAGCAAGGTCCAAGCATCTCCTTGGCAGTGGGAGGAACAGGACACCAAAGATCATATACTATTTCAAGTGTTAAAAAGGTATAGAATTTTATTTGACAAGTTAACAAGTAAACATTAAATTAATCCATTAAAACATCTTATCACAAGTCAATGTAGCTCAGTTATAGATACCTTACATTAAAGTTAATTCTGAGATGAGCAAGCAGACCTACCAGTCAGTAGGCAGTTTAGAATGTATACCAATTTTATTTTGAAAGGGTATTTTCTGAAATAAAAAATTTACTAACTGTCAGACAACTTAAAAAACTAATACAGTAATCTTCAAACTATCGTTCCCACATGATATCATCTTTTTTCAGTGCTGACTGAAGCTTTCGCACATTTTTTAGCAGCTGAAGAGAGGTTTTGCTTTTCTGTCCAGGACAAGGTTTAGCCATACTTTCCCTTTCAGCGACTGCAACATCCTTTACTTCCCTTTGGTCATCACACTTGAGTTTGACATGAGCTGCCCCTTGCTTCAGTTTCTGTGTTCTTCTCTTTAATTTCTGCATCTAGGAAGAAAGAACACGAATTAGAATGCTACATAACTGGAAGACCTACAGCTGCAGATCTTACTGGATTTCTACCAAACTCCAAACTGAAGATGTCCAAGGGATATAGAAAAAAAAAAAGCAGTAACCCAGTTCAAACTTACTAATCTTGCACACAGTTGTCTTGCTGTAACTGAAAACACTGCAGAAAATGGACCTCGCCCACACAGAAACCATTACAGAAAACTGACCTCATCCACACTCAGTAGGTTCTTGAACTTCATCACTCCCTAAGGTAAAAATGCTTAAGAGAGACAGAATGTCATCTGCTACCAATTTACATTTACAATATCTTTTTTCATTTCAGATTGTACCACTCTAACAAAAAAAATAAATCACTCTACAGACCTATAAAATATATACTGTTTATTATCTGTTACTGTATTGAAGCAGTTGACTTTGAAGCCTCATAAAAAACTAGAAAAGAGACTAAATAGGGTTGATTGCTAAAGAATGTTTTTTTAAATGTCAAATAATAAGTCTTGACTTGCACTTGGCATGAAAAGGTCACTCCCAAAGATAAAATTAGGCTGGAAGCGTTCCATATGCCAATTTAGGCTTCAAGTCCATTTCTAAAAATAATTAACTTTAATTGCATTCTAGAACTTATTGTTAACTGTGAAACACAGAGATGACTACAGAATTTTTAGTGTGACAGGTTCTAAAAGCAGAAATATGCATCAGAAATATCAAGATTGGTCTGTAAAAAATACAAATAGGAATATCTGTGTGCAATAGCACCAGCCAAAATGCTATAGGCCAAAGGTTACAGGAGTGGCCTCTACTGATAACCAGGATATGATGGTCAGTAATCAGACAAACATGAAGAACGTGCTATTTACATCATGGCCCTAAGGCGTGTGCTCTGATAAGGCTGCACCAGAGCATGGCTGACTTGTCAGTAGATCTGCTCCCTGATAATAGGCAGGAATGACAACAAGGTTGCACCACATTGTATGTGCTGTTCCTCTTCTCACCATCCCCAAATGAAGGCAGAGCGTAGCCACAAAGACATGCGAAAGGAAGAAACAAAGGTGCAGTTGTAGTCCGTTGCCTCAGGTTCCTGGAGGATGAATTCAGCAAGATTCTGAGGCAAACAACACCACCATAACTGCTGGCTCATCAAGAATATAAGAGATTTATCCAGAAAACAGTTGACACTGCCAAGAGAGGCAGTGAGGACTCAACAGTCAATGCCTAACATGCAACTCTGACAATTCTGCTTTGACATAAGCACCTTTGTGCTTGCAATCACATGGACAATAAAAGATGTGAGTAAAATCATGAATAAAATCAGTCAGATTTAAATTAACTATCATCTCCCTCTTTCATAAGGTCTCACACTGAGTTTTGTTTTGTTTTGTTTTGTTTCCTGGACAAGCAAAATTCTTAGGTGAGTCTATTTATCCAGAAATATAAGATGGAAGAACAGAAAACTGTCCCACATGGATTACCTTTTTTATCATATGTTCCAAATGAAATTTTTACAAAAGGGTTAAGCTGTTCATCTACAGAAGAGTAATTTTATGCTGCTATCTATGGCTCTAAAAAAAAGGGGAACAGGTTAGGGTTAAACAAAACTGAAAGACTTGTGTGACTACGATTTTGGAGAAGCTGTGGTCAACAGACTACTTGGTTAATAAAAAGCTTTAATATGTCAATAATATTACAGATATTTAATCCAGTCTGCAAAGGAATTATAGCTTCTATTTCCTCATTCCTCAGAGGGACAAGATACAAAGGAATGAAATCTCAACACAGCGAGAAGCAACAGACTGAGCAACTCAGCTCTCTTATTGCAGAACTGCCACAGGGCAGGAAGTTTTCCCCCTAGCACAGATACCAAGCTGCCACCTGTAGGCACTTTTTTCTTGGTCAGAAAAAGGAATTGGAGGTACAAGAACACCGAGCTAGCAGTCTAATTATAATCATCCATACTGGAACATCCTGGCTTAAGCATTCCAGTGACATTCTAGTTAATGACAACAGGAGGCAGAGTTGTGGCACCCTTTCAACTCGTGTGTTACTAGCTAGAGAGTTTACATTTCATTCTTACAGTAGCCTGACGCTTTTTCAGTTTGGTTACTTGTTCTTCTTTAATCTCCATTTGTTTCACAAGGCAATCCAGCTCCCATTCTAGGTCTTCACGAACTTTGGAGTCTTCAGTCTCCTGTATCTTCTTCAGAAGTTTTTGATGCTCACTATTAGAGACAGGAATGGCACATTAAGTACTCATGATAGAGTCTCTAGGATTTCTTCCAGTACTCTCGGTGTATTGCAGCAGTTGCCAGCCAATTTGTCCAGAGTACAGCAATTTAGCATTATCTACCCTCTCGCACAATACACATCAATCTGGAATATATTCGCATTAGAAAAGAAAAAGTTTTTCCAGTGGGTCTGATTTTCTTGTTCCAAACTTGCAGCTAATGTGCATCTTATTCCCCCCTATTGCAACAGTCATAACAACTACATGTGTAATAGTGTGCAAAATGAGAATTTGGAAAATGAAGAGCAGCTATGCAATACGGTACTTTCACTTCCTGTCCAATTTAGTGCAGACTTTGAAAGCCTAGTGCAGTACAGAAAAGCTTTGTTCAAACTAGTACATTTAAAGTACAATTTTCCTGACAGATTACTCAAATTAAAATATTCTACTCAAAAATATTTGCAGTGTAGTGTGGTTAATTAAATTAACCAGCTTAATTTAAAGAAACTGTGCAGATGTGCTTGATATCTAGATATCTGAACTAGTCAAACCCAGAAGCCATCTCTTAGATAAATAATGGCTTTTCAAAGGTCACTACTGCTTTTCTGACCTCTGAGCAACTGCTGCTTCTTGACAGTTTAATTGAAGCAACTGGTTGCTGCTATGAAAAAAAAACCCTGCCTGTCCTTGAACTGCCATGAGTAAGCCAAACACTGCTTTTTGAAGAAGACACTGGCCGCCAGTTGAGATTTTGCCACATCAAGGATTTCAAATCAGTGTCAACACCCTAACTGGTTTAACCAACACATCCTCCTCTGTTCAAACCACGGCTCACCATGTCAGCATGTCTACTACAACCAGCTACATAGCTTTGACCCATGACTATACAAGCCTGCATTAATGTGAAGGTGCCTAAGAACACAAAAATTTGTAATCCACATTTACTTGCATGGCTGGAAAGACACATGAACTGCCATCTAATTCATATCCCTCTTTCACAACTCCTTTACAGGACTAGCAAGTGCTCCTGTTACCCACAAGGAAAGGGAATGAAGGTCAGATTGTCTCACCACAAAGACCCATCAGGTACATATCAATGGAGAGAGTGCAGAAAGAGTGAGGTCAAAGCAATAGGCTAGATGTTGTGACAGGACTATTCCTGCCAGAGCTATACTAACCTATTCTACCACACAGACTGCAACCCTACCCAACATTAACACCACCTTTGCAGCCTTCTGCAGGAAGATCTGCACTAAAAAGCACAGGTCTTAAAGATTTTTCATTTGCTGCAGCTGTTACTTCAGTAGCAGCTTGGTTAAGTACCCGATGTGGAAGCAAAGAAACTCAGCAGAAAAGTGTGTTTCTTGCTCAAAAGATCTAACTGAGCTTGGTGTTTAACTAACACCAGAACAGAAAGAATGGCCTGCTCAGGCCATTTTGTCAGCAAAGCAGAAACTCTTAAAACCAGGCTAGTTTCAACTATAGCACACCTGCAGCTTCACAGGCCTGCCACTGAACTCACTTTTACTCACAGCACCAGGGATGAGTACTCACAAGCTCATATGGCTCAGCTCATCTTGTATGGACAACAGAAGGTCCAAAAGACTTCCAGTGGCAGCAGGTGATGTGGAACAAGAGGACGCAGATTTTGAAAGCACACTGTGTCCTGAAATCCCAGCTGTAGCTCCTCTTTGGCTTCGTGATAAGAAACGTGGATTGTGATGCTTCATAATATGCAACACACTTTGAACGTTTGCACTAACAGAATGGCTGGAGCTGACAGACTTAAAGCAGAATTATTAAGTGGCTTAAAGAAGTGATTAACAACTACAGAAAACAGACTTTTTCAAAATGTAGATGCTAATTTAGCAAGAACATTTGGTTTCACTCACCTTTCCAGCCACAAAAGGTAGTTCTCCAGCCTTCACATGTAATTGTGAAAGGGGCATTTTCTTCACTGTAGGACTTCTCTGCCATAGGATGGACAGAAAATGTAATATAAGAAACTCCAGTCTGCTGATTCAACAGCACAAACTTCATTTTTTATATAAATATGTAAAACAATATGTAAACAAGCAGTGAAATGTGTCATTTCAGTTTCCCTCTGGTTTAAAAAATAAATAAATAACAATTTCCCTCTTGAATGTGGAAGGAGTAGGACTTTCCAAGAGACGAGTAAATTTCATTGCAGATGTATTTAGCAGATAGTTTGACAATCAGGTTGACATTAAAGAAACTGAATTGCCTAGTTAGGTTTACAAAACCACAGTTGCAAAATTTTGACTGACCTATAACATGGGTTGCAAAATTAGTTCTCTTGATGTCAGCAATTACTCCAAAACACATCATTTTAAGGTGCCTAGTTAAAATTGCTCTGGAAACTAATTTTGCCAGAAAAACTGAAAGGTGGCTAAGACAGGACTTGAGGGATGGCAGTAAGACTTTAACAGAGGTTATTGTCATGCTGGTAAGGGAAAGTTTTCCAGCAAACTGCTACCAGCCCTGGCACAGTTTTAATTACCAAAGGAAAAAAAAAAAAAGCATTCAGCATTGTTTGTCACTTTGGAAAGGGACTAAAGGGCAGCAAGCAAATCAAATGCCTCTTACATCATCATTTTTCACAAATTCCAATCTCTGTGCAAGTCAGAAGCAATAGTATGCTAATAAAAATTTTCATGTTACCTTCTTAGCTTTTTTCTTCTTCCAATTTTCCTTTTTAGGTTCATTTTGAGGTGTTACTGGAGACATCAAAATTCTAGTTATCTCAAATCCTGTTTGAAGCTGTGGGAATAAGCAAAAAAGAAAACAACCATTTAATGTAATATTACAACTGTGAAATCACTCAGTTTAATTAATTCCCTCTGTCATGCATGGATGAGAACCAATTAATGGCACTATTAACTGTCCTGCTTGGAAGGCATAAGCTACACTTAAAAACTGAATGGATTACTAGGACAGCATGGTATCAGGCAGATCTTGCAGCTCTTAGAAGTCCTCATTTTCACATTCAGCTGCTGCAGTTGTATTTTCCCACTGTGACAATCAGCAACTGAGATAAGCCAATCCTGCTGCATGCTGAGGATCTGATCAGAAAACCCAAAGAATATGAACATTTGGATCTTACAGTCTGGGGGCAGAGACAACTGAGCCCATTTGTGTTACATTGAGGTCAAACCTGCCAGACAATCCTCAGATTGCTCTGTAGTTCCAAGTTGAAATAAAGGCTCATGAGAAAGAGGATAATAGCCATTCCCAATTAAACACAGGATAAGGAGTTGTTGGGGTTTTTTTTTTGGCATGTGTAACAGTTCTGGCTAAACAATGCTGAAAGCCCATCACGAAAGTGAGATTATTCTGGCTTTTCTGTCAACAAAAGGAAATGAACTATCCCACACCTTCTATTTGCCAACGCAGATCCAACAGAGATAAATCTATCTACCAATGAACTAAGACAGTACTAATACTAATTTAGGACTCAGTTTACTACACCTAAGCCCTTCCTTGAGCAAGGGGTACTATGGACAGAGAGAATAGCATTCTTCAGTCACAAGCAATAAAGATAAAATAGAATTTTTCAGTCTACCTGAGCAGTTTTGGTTTGTAGTAGCTTACGCTGATGCTCCTCTTTACAAAGCTTTTCTTCTAAGTGTTTGATCTTGTCCTGAATTTGAAGGCAAGAATGGTTAGTCACACTTCAGTTTGCCATGCTGAATCAGAAGTCCAAAACACCTTGCAGTTGTATAGGCAGGGATAAAACAGGAGTGCAGGAATTTTTAAAGCCCAGACTGAAAAAAGAGACCCATGCAAATAAAGCCAAGGTTGCATTCACTTAGGTGTGCTTTATGATCTAAGCTTTAAGAGAGGAAACTTTTGCAAAACTTAGTACTATTAGCAGTATGCCATATAAATTAGATCATATTACCGACTTTCAGATTGTCTTTCCATGAATGCTTACTTCTGCAATTCTCTGAGTAGCAGTGAGGTGAAGACACTCTTAATTTCAAGCTTTTCAAGTTTTGCATGCAGTTCCAACCAGTTCTGATCTTCCTCTTTCTGAAGCTGGGCCTGGAAAACAAGTGAGAATGGAGTTGGCAGCTGACTGAAATTGTTTCAGACAGCACAAAACCAAACACACTACAGTAAAGGTGTTTTACTAGTTTAAATGCCATATTTTTTAAATTGCAAAGTGATGAAAAATACTAGGCAGACAAAGAGGACTTAAGTTTCCAGCAGCCTTTTTGTCTACCAAATGTGCAAGTATTAGCATGGTTTTGTTCATTAGGAGTTCCACCTAGGGAGTCTTTTCATACAATTCATTAAATGGTTGTCAGCAGCCAGTCAGACACTAAATGGCTTCCGTTTGCTACCACCCTGAGCAGAGCTGAGGAAAAATGATGGCCATTAAAAAGTTCAGATCTTACACATTTCTATACTCTTTAACTGTATCACTACTTTGTTAGTACGGTAAAAGGCTTCACCTGTTGTTCTAAAACCACTTTATTTTCCAGTTCTGCACTGGAAACCATTTTTCTCATGTAATCCAGCTGTTTGTCCAGCAGGGAGCAGCGAGATTGTGCTGCTTTTAACTGCATGCTTATATCTATAGAAAGAAACAAAAATTTTGAGTACAGCAACGGGACCTACACACTTCGCCAGTCTATCATCTCATTAAGGAATTCTCTATCTTGAAAATATGCAAGAAAAGTTTTGTTAGTCTGAACAAGTCATGTGGTTAAAATACTTTTTATATATAAGACATGAGAATCAAGACATTTTTCCAGAGCTAGTCCCTAATATGAATTCCAAAGGCGTGAGCACTGCAGTTACTTTGATTTATATCAGCAGATATCTAAACAGAATCTAGTTTCTTCCCTTCTCCTCACTTTTCTCAAGTTAGCAGTGTTATACATGTAAACAGCTGCTTTCTTATTGTAGGAGTTAAACATACCACCTGAAATCTGCTTAGTCTTTAAAATAGCTTTATGAGTTACACAATACTTGGTTAAAATACACAAAAACAAGATCGGGACTTGATTTAAAGTTATCAGGCTCCTGCCCCTCCCCAGTTCTGAAGCAAAAAAGAAAGGGGAGGGTGTCAAGGGTTAGGACAGAAAGTGCGTTAATTAGCAGTTTGGCAAAATAAACAAACACTCCCTGGATGATGCAGTCTTGGAGTTGCTGTGGCTACACCTTATCAGTCAAGAGAAATACCTTTCCTCTGTTGCATCAGTTCCTGATGTGCTAGGTCCTTTTTGTAGGATTCATGCTCTAAGGCCTTCTTATACTGAGCAGCTGCTATGGAGAGGCTGTGCAGATTATCTTCAGCCTGTAACTTCTCCAGCTCTAGACGGCGAATCTTTTCTTGAAGAGTTTTCAGGGCTGCCACCACAGCTAGCAAACAATGCAACAGCTACACCTTAAGTAACAGTTTCCTATTATTATTCTTACAAAACACTTAAACCAACAAAATACTACCTAAATTTTCTTCCTAGGATCACCCCTAAAATAGATTACCTTCCCCAGCAGTACACTAACACACGGAGAACGTATCTGGGAGAAAATGGACATGTTTACTGCACAGCTGAAGCATGGGTCTTATGAACAAAACTATTTTCATTCCAAATGACAGCAAGTACAAAGAAATTATGGCAAACTGAGTATAACAAACTCTCTGACTTCTCTGTACACAGAAGCAGGGAACACAGGTATCCAAGTTAGGTCACGATGGTATAATGCAACTGGTGTGGACAGACAAAAAAAACCCCAAACAATGGACTCAGGATGGGGGGAAATCAGATAAAAAGGGACAGTTTAGTAGAGGATGCATTTAAAAAGCTTTACTATTTCAAAAGGTAATGATTCAGTGTCTAGTTTCTTGTATTTGATGAATTTTTAAATTGTAGAAACAAGTCTGTGAGATTTTGCTTTTAACCTCAAATCAGTATGTGTCAAAATTATGCCAAAAAAACCAGTTGCAATTTCAGCTACAAGGCAAAGTCTACCAGCTCTCCAAAAAGTACACATACCTGTGGAAGTTTAAGACATGTTCTGTAAGAAGTTAAGCTTCTTTTCTGACATTTTATAAGCCTTGACAGCTTTTCTAGACAAATTCTCTCAGTAAAGGAATACCCATCAAATACTGCTAGCTCCCTAACAACTCTCATCAGTTTATCATAGCCCCGTTAGAATAAAATTTAAAAGCAAACAAACAAAAAGAAATAAAACACAGACAAAATAGAGAAGAAAGATGAAATGGAGCTGATTCTTCTACCTTTCTATTGGCATGCCAGATATTTCCTTACTTCAACACTTAGCTACATAACATTAAACTGAACATTTTAATTCAAAAAACCCAAACTCTGTATGACAAAAGACTGCAGAAGTCACAGATAATTCAAATGAAGAACAATGATCAC
Organism: Apaloderma vittatum; assembly: GCF_000703405.1. Classification (NCBI taxonomy): domain Eukaryota; kingdom Metazoa; phylum Chordata; class Aves; order Trogoniformes; family Trogonidae; genus Apaloderma; species Apaloderma vittatum. The sequence goes on from NW_009700985.1 coordinate 34,530, forward strand.
ATGCACACACATAGGCTATGCCTGTGCAAAGTTATCCATAATGGTAAATCCTGGTATGGCATCCTTGTGATTCACTGAGGTCTCCAGATATGCTAAGCCATCAAGCATTAGCCCTGTAAACTCCAGAAAGTAATCACATATTAAGGCACACAACAACGATAGCGGACTCATATTTCATATAGACTATCTTTCACGCTGCTAACTTTCCTAAGAGTCTGCATTATTCAAAAGCTCTTCCAAGGAATCATACCACAAAAAAAACCTTAGAAGTGATTTTAAACTAGAGTGAGTCAAACAGCACTATGCAAAGCCAATTTCAAGTCAGCGTACCATACCAACGATCTTTTTTTGCTGCATTTAAAGTCGTGAAGTGCTTCTGCTGAGTTTGAAGCATTTTCCTTTGCTTTTAGAGGAAGTCTGACGATTTTAAGTTAAACAAATTTCAAAGCCAAAGTTTATAAGGATGTTAGAAGACTCGCAGCAGTTTCCATTCCAGACATATGACTTCAGGGAGACTACTCCCTCAGGACACATATACATCCTGTCTCAATGTCAGTCTGATAATCTCAGCAAGTCATTGAACTGAGTAAAATAGAAAAGAGAGTCTGTCTGATCAAGAGATTTCACAGGGAACAACTAAAAAGACCACTTTAAAGGCATATTTTGACTTTACCTTGTTTATTGGGGGTAGAAGACCTGTCACCACCAGCAGCTGCCAACTTTTTTGATTTTATATAAGCAAAGGCTGCAGGAAACATCTTATCTGGTGGCTGAAGAAAGCTTCCTATTAAACTGTTCCTTGATTCAGAATCCATAGCCTGTAATACTCAAGACATGGACAGTGAAACTTGCAGAAAGTGCTTTAGTCTAGCGCAACTTTTAGGAAGTTAAAGCAAGTTTTAAATCACATCACAGCTAGTTATCAAAGTAGCACCAAGCATTTCACTTGATACAGTGTAAGAAATGAAGAGTATATACAACTTCAGCTGACTTAACTGAAGTTTCAATGCTGTAACAATTTTGGTAGAATTCCATTTCAAAACATAGGGCATGCAACTGCAAGAGGTTTCTCACTTGGGAAAGGCTATTTACAGATGCTAGTTCCCAAGAAAGTCACCCAAGGTAGGTACCTAGTAACAAGAGAAAGAAACTCAAACCAAAACTGGAACTTGATGATGAAGCACACCCCAGGAAAAGCCATTTGCACTGAGTGGGTGGGGAAGACAGTTTTCAATGATGGAAAAAGTTTCCAGAACTGCTCTTCCAGGACTATTTCCGAGTCCGTAAAAAATGGAAAAATCATCATCCATCCACACTGCCTCTTCAAAGTACGCACTAAGCCAAAGGTACACAGAAATATTTCCTCCCTTCTCCAAGTTGTCATCACAGAGATACGTATTGACATGAGCATCTCTTTGCCAGGGGCCTCCCAGACACTGCTGCTCATGTGTGCTAACACCCCAGGGAAGATTTCACAGTTCAGGGTGCCCCCTGCCCCCAGCATGGCCCCCCTGGCACTGGCATGGGTCCTCAAACCCACAAGAGGGGGTGTGCTCAGGCTACACTTGCACCACAGCCCTTTTCCAAAGAGTCCCCATGAGGCCCCACCGCTGCCATCCCACCCAGGCCACAAGCTCTCAGCCCTGGGTCAGCAGCCAGGCATGCTGCCCTCTCTGGTGAGAGGTCCCACCTGATGATCCTGCCACATTTATGGCCACACAAGCAGTTTATGGGGCCTCCACAGCTCTTTCTGGAGGACCAGGGACACCCAACCAAGTCGAACAGCCAGCTAGGCCGGACAGGCCTATCGGCCATTCCCACCAGCACAAGGGGCAGCAGCAGTGAAGGGCAGGGAGCAGCAGAAGTCTCAATATATGGATGAGAGCGTCCCATGGCTATAAGCAGGGTCAGGGCTGAGACAGGAGAGGAGATGGGCCTGGCAGGCCACAGGGCACCAGCACACTATTCCACAAAATACGAAAAAAGCAAGACTTACCAATTTTCCTATTGCTTCTCAAACTCTACACGTTGGTGATAAAAAAAGACTAACAAACTCCATAAAAATACACATATGAGCACGAAACAATCTTCCTACCACTGCTGTGAATACAGGAAGACAACTTTGGAAGCTCACAGAGGAAGAAGGTGGGTTTTCATAGAGTCATAGAATGGTTTGGGTTGGAAGGGATCTTAAAGATCATCTGTTTCCAACCCCCCTGCCATAGGCAGGGACATTTCCCACTAGACCAGGTAGCTCAAAGCTCCATCCAGCCTGGCCTTGAATGTCTCCAGGGAGGGGGTGTCCACAGCTTCTCTGGGCAACCTGTTCCAGTACCTGACCACCCTCACATAAAAAAAAAATTTAAATTGTTTATGCCATCTAACCTTTCATCAGTCAGCATAAGCAGAGACTTGCTTTTCAAAAGTCTGCTAGTGGAACATGGCTCCCTTGTGTGTCTGCAGCTGCTAAGCATCAATTAGTTTCCTTATTACCATCACATAAACAAGTTCTGCCGTTGCCAAGGAGATAGGTCGTGGACAGTTGTAAGGAGGGCGGTGATCCGAAGCAATTAATGAATAAGAGAGGGAGGGAATAAAGCACCAGAAAACTTGTGCAGACCCACAGTTTTGCCAGCACTGTAGAGGGCAATACGCACCCTGCAGCTGGGGAGGGGAACCTCCTCAAGCTGCTCCTAAGAGGGGTCTGAGGGAACGCAATACGATGAGACTGAGACACCTGTGTTTGCAAAAGCCCTCTGTGGACTTAGTTATGGACACCTTGCTTTGCCACTCTTTGCTCAGGCACAGAGGCTGTGTAAAGCAGGCTGAGGGAAAGGTTGCTATAGCGTTTGGAGGCCTTGCCAACGTAATTACTTCAGTAGAGTTGCTCTGGTATAGACAAGTCCTTTAATATCTTAGCAGGTAAATATACTTTATAATAACCATCCTGCACAGGAGTAACCTCTGCAACACTGGAGATCTCGGGTAAGGACTTGGGCCAGGAAAAGGACCAAGTCACTCCATGCCAGCACGACCCCACCAAACATCCTGACCACTTTCAGCCCACTAGGACAAAAAATCTATCAGGAAATATTCAAGTAGCTTGATATATGTTTTGACATCAACTGGCCTACAATCAACAATTTCCCTCAGAAGTATTTCAGTTCCTATAAAGCCACCACAGATAAGTTTGCCTTTGAAAATGCGTTACATGTCCCACAACAATTTCAAGCTGAACCTACCACTCTTGAATTCCATGCTACCCCAGATGCTGGTATAGAGCTCTAAAGAGGTCTTTAAAGCAGATGTTACATCCTGAAAGGCAATGTTTGTACTAATGTAACTCTATGAGGCTTCAGGGGATTTAGCACTTGAACAACAGTCGTTAAAGCAGCCAAAACACCGTTGTTTAGACAAGCCCTTGGTTGAGGAAATTAGTGCACTCGTTTGAGTTTGGGGAACAGCCAAGGGAGAAGTATGCGTATTAAACAGAGGCTGACAAAACACCCTGGCTACAGTTGGAGGAGAGGGGAGAAGAGGGGAGGAAGAAGAAATGGTCCCCTCCCACTCCAGCAGCCTGCACTGCTGCAGTGAGCAGGGTGAAGCACTTGTGTTGTGTAGGTCATGTTCGGAGTCGCTGCCAGCCCTTTGGGTTTTTTAACCAGAACTTGACCCAACCTGCATTGGTAGATGCAGTGGTGATGGTGAGACACCCAGTGTTATTTTACATAGAAAAACACCAAGCAGCCAGTTCATACATACCCTGCATCAAGCATGGGGAAATTTAATGCTCCCATTGGGCCTGTCTTTAACCATCAGCCTGGTCTAGGCACCTATGTTGTCTCCAAGCCTCAGTCAGGAAGCTCCCAGAGTACTGTGCCACATGGCTGCAACCCTGTGCATGGTGCCAAGCATAGCAAATTAACTCTGCAACAGCACTGCATAAATGCGATTACACTGCTTACCTTCTGCCCTGCTGCAGTCCCTTGGGTGTGAGGATGAGCGGGGCCATGTCTGCTTGTTGGCTCATTGTGACATGCGGGCTGGGAGCAAGCCGGCAGAGAGGCTGTTGGGGAGCAATCTCATCCTCAGGTGCTACCTGTATATGTGACTTTCACATCTCAGAGGACAGCAAGCAAGCTGGAGTTGGTCTTAAGACAAACAGAGAATTTCCCATTTCATCATGGTCATATAAGTTCTAAGGTGACTTACCTTTACCCATGTGTTGCCCGACCTAGTCGACTGGTGGCGTCCCTGGCAGCAGGGAGGCTGGATTAAAATGATCTCTAAGGTCCCTTCCAGCTTAGGCCATTCTATGATTCTGCTTACATTTATTTTTGCTTAATATGATCTGCATTCAGTGCAAGAGTACTAGATCAGGCTGCCGTAAGAATCAATGGAAATTTTAACTACTGCTGCCTAGCACAAGTAAACATGCCAATAGTAGGGAATTATGCAACACACCAAAAACCTATATTATAGAAAGACCGTGTATGACTTCTTCATCCTCCTCCGTGCTGTTCCTCCCCTCCATTGCTAGCCACATCATTAAAAAAGTGTCCAGAAAAATTCTTTCAAAGTCCAAAAATGTTTTTGCCACATATACAACTATGCCCCATACTGTAAAGCTGTAATGCTTTTTGCATTTGAACTATAGCAGATTCAAGGAATAACACTGGTCTAACAGTTTCCCCAAAGATATAAATTAAGGGAATAATGTGATAATATAAGCGATTCTTCCACCAAGTTCTCCAATGTTTATCTTTCAGAGATCCTCGTTCATTCACTGAGGACAACCTTTTAGAACCAAAGAAAGAGATGCTGTCAGAACACCTTCAAAGAAGAAAAAGAAAAAATGGATCGAAGCATTTTTCAGAAACAAAGATGTTTATCTTCCGACCTGACCTATGGGGCATGCACAATTCATAATGGTTTTTTTTCGTAACTGAAAACAAACTCTCAGATTAATTGAAGAATGATTCACTGTTTATCTGACATAGGAGAATTTTCAAGAATTGCCCCAACACAGGCTATACCAAGCAACTCCCAGAACGCTGGCTGCTGCCCTGTCTATTTGAGCCAAGCCTTGCTGGTGAAAGGTTATGTGAGAGGCCACTTTCATGACACAATCCAAATTGGTCTGTATTTTTCCCCTTTCACTTTCCTTTGAGAATCAAGAGAAAAGCTTGGTCAGCTGTACTAGCTATGCTGCCACACTTTTTCAGCTTTATTCCCAACAAAAGAAGAACAGCCCTTCCACAGACAAAAATAAATAAATAATGTTGTTGTAGGCAAAACTGCATTGTTGTTTTGGCAACACCCAGTCTCCAGCATCCTGACACAACTGCTTTAATCAGCCTGAAACATATGACCTTGCTCAGGGTATATCTAAGTAACTGGTGCTCATGTGCCTTCTTTAATCTACGTCGTTTCGAAATGAAGTGGTGACAGCTGCAAAACTAATAGGAAGTTACACCTCACTGAATCAATAAGGCATTTCAACACGTTTTTAAAGTTCTGTTGTGTCCCACTTCAAAAGAATCTAGAATGAATGACTAAAATTTTTTAGGGAAATTAAGGAACTTGGGATTGTTTTTGAAAAACTGATGCAGGCAAATCCATGGGAGTTAGCTTGTTATACAACCTGTGAGACAGAAACTAATAGTCTCAGAACTGGATATACAAGGATTAAGTAGTCAGTTTCTTCTTTGATACCACTGTAGCAAAACCTATTCATTCCTGAATTTCAAGTCTTATAAAGAACTTTAATACAATCATCTTTTTTTCAACCTTGGAAAAAAGGAAAATAATTATATTCTGTGTTTTCTCATTACTGTGACATATAATAAAACCTGGTATTTTAACAGAAAAAAGAGACTCCTAAGCCTTTTATTTCATTATGCCAGACCTTCTGAGCATTCATACTCCTATTTCTCCAGTTCCTGCTTGCTAGAGACAAAAGTCAGAGAAGTAAAAAGAAGAAAGAAATGGAATGGGTTACACAAGGTGGGAACAAGGCAAGGAAATAACTAGGTGAGGAAAAAGATATAATTTTTTTTAAAGACAATTATTTTTTAGGAATGGGCTGTAACCTGACAGTAAACTTAGGTCATAATGTCATTAGAGTTTTGCTCTTCTCTTCAATGAGCACAGCAGACCCAATTCCTCCTTAAATTTGGCTTCATTCATAAGTGCATGATAAAATCATATTCAGTACTTTGTGGGGAAACTGAGTTGGTGCAAACTGCTTTAACCTGTATGAGCAGATGATAACTGAACTTAGCGTTTAGAGGAGCAAGACTGAAAATTCCTATCCAGTAGCAATTGCTGGTTTAGAATGAAAGCATCTGACCCTGAATATAGTGTTACCAAAATAATTACCTTTCCAAGTCTTTCACCAGTCTGAAGTAATTAAATAAAACCTTTTTGTAATAAGCACCAAACACAAAACCAAATACTGTGAATGGTCACTAATATACTTCCTCACTTCTTTCCTTTCATCCACCTCCACATTATAGTTTATTTTTCTCCCTCATCTCCTCTCTTTTCCCTGTATTTATATCATCCTATAGCTTTGTGCTTTGCTGTTCTCCCTTCTCCCTGCTTCCTCTTCAGGCCGAAAAAATTAGGGGTTTTTACAGAGTGA
>NW_009700986.1:0-11588 GCF_000703405.1 Apaloderma vittatum
AAGAAATTCTTCACAGAAAGAGTGGTCAAACTGCCTAGGGAGGTGACTGAGTCACCCCTGGATGTGTTTAAGTGTCATTTAGATGTGGTGTTGGGTGATGTGGTTTAGTGGTGAACTTGTAGTGTAGGGCTAATGGTTGGACTCAATGATTCACTCTTTTCCAACCTGAATTGTTCTATGATTCTATGATTCTTGTGGGAAGCAACAAAGAAAGGAAAGTAGAACGAGAAAAGAGAAAGTGGAAAAAAGGTGGAAAGAACGGAGGAAAAGCCAGCTAAACTAGAGCATGAGAGATGTTAAGAAGCATTTACTGCTCATTTCCAAGTGACCTCTTCACTCTGCCTTTCACCTGCCTCCTTTTCTGCTGGCTGAGCTGGCTCCTCCCTGAAGATTTTGGAATCTTCTCCAGTGTTGTGCTACCAGCTTTAGAAGCTCAGCTTTCCCATTTCCCCCCAAGGTCCTGTGTTACAGCCTTTTGTGTATCAACTGGAATGGTGCTAGCAGGTCCAGCCATGGCTAATGTGAATGACTCACCTCTGCCTGCCCAGACTTTCTCCAGAACAAATCACAGTCACTCAAAGTGCAAACGATGTAAGACCAAGTCACACAAGGAAAGCATCCCTCTCACTGTTTCTTTAACTGTGCAGTGGTGCGCCAGAGCAGCCCCAAGCCCTTCTTTGCCCCAAGCCCTTCTTTGCCCCAGGCAGGTCCCTCTTCCACAGCAGCTGCTAGGACACCACTAAAAACCTGAGATGGGAATGGATCTGACTTTAGAGACATTCTGAAAAGGGGAGGAAACACTGGTCTGACACCTCAACGCTTGAGCCTGTTGCTGGCTCCGCTTCACAGCACAACCTCATCAAACACGTGACAGTATTTGAGCTGCATGGCATGAGCAGGCTCCTAGATTGCTGTGATGATCTCTGTTTCTTACCTTGCTGAGCTTTCCTGTCTGCAGCGTAGGATAGACAGCTTCTCTCCTCTCTCCTAAAGCCTTTTTTTTTTTTCTGGCAAAGATATTCACTGACAGATCAGGCCAATGAGAAAATGACACCATTAACTTGCATTGAACATTTTATTTTGGCTGCCTCCTGCATTTTCTCACCTCCCTGTTTTGCCTGGTTCTTTCTTTAAATTGCTCCTTTTTGATTTAATTGTAGGCAACCAGACAGATAGGAACACAAACAAGAAATCCAAGCTTCATATAATAATACTGCAGATAACAAGGCAGGCTTCCTCCCAATTTGTCACAGCCTTTTTATCGGTTAAATAAAGAAGCAAAAAAAAGAGAAGTGTCTGATTGAAAAAGAATGGAGTTTTATGGTTGTATTTTAATAATATAGATTATATTATATTTTAATAATATATAATGTGTCTTTCTGATGATTCTATTTGTATACTTAAACATTCTGTTCCTCTAAAAATGATTACATGAGTTATAAAATGACTGTTCATAACATGATGCCTGAAACAGGAACCACTGCTCCTCAGTTATTCCCACACCACTTTCTTTTGCCTCCCCACACCATTTCTAGCCAGACCAGATCCTCTGTCTCAGACTACCTGATTAGGGTGTGGGATACAATGTCACCTCGCCTTCCCAAGGTTGAATGGAGAAGTATTTTCTCCTCTTCCATTGAGTAGCAACCAAAGGATGGCTATAGCATGAGTAGAAATGTGTATATATAAGTCTGAGCTTACAGTACGGTGATGGGCTTATGCGTGCTGCAGTGCAAGGGAGCCCAGGGATGCTGCACTGACACTTTGGTGAATATCCAAAAGACACAGTGAATGGCGCTGTGGTCTGTAGTAGGAAACCCGTGACCTGCTGGCAGAGCACTGCCCACTGCTGTGTCAGCACTCTCGGCCACCGCCTGCAGCGCAGAGAGAAGAGCCCACAGCTGTTTTCATGTGATAAAACCGTTCCTGGTACTTGCATCCTTGCCCTGCAGAAAAGTGCAGCCACAGGAATAAAGAGGGATCAAGCTAAAGAAGACAATTTCTGTCCCTCTCCTCATCCTGCTTGTGTGTCCCATGACATCTCTGAGTAGTTGCCATGCTTCAGGGAGGAGGTACCAGCACAAACAGCTGAGGGAGGCCTGCATCCTCATCTCCAAATGCTTCAGGGTATGCTAGAAGTCAGCCTCACATTTTCACAGGCCGTGTATGTTTTGCAGACTGAATATTACCTCTGCACTCACAGAACAACTGAGTTTATGGGTTTTTTAGATAGCTTCATACATAGTCTCAAAAGAGCATTTCACTGCTGGGCTCAAGCTCAATCAGAGTCTATCCTGAAGAGCAAAAACAATGCAGGTTTAGATTAGTTAGGTTCATAGAAAAGAAATGCCTTGAGTGGGTATGCCTTCCATTCCATTCCATCCTGGAATTTATTTTTTTTTGTAATGGAGCACCATAATAAAGATAGGAGGTATTTGACAAATTCAAACTAATAATTTTTTGGTTTAACACTGCTTTCCTGGTTGACATAGCAGTGTCTGAATTTACAGAACAATTTAGAGTCCTGAGATTTCTGTACCTCAAGGTTTCATGCTGGTATAGCCTGTGATCTGATGTGAGGTCACCTGGGAGAAGGAGGAAAGGGCATTCATCTAAACTTAACGTAGATATCTACAGCTGCATTAACAGGTTTATGCATCATCCTCCCTTCAAAGGTGAGATAATAGAGACATGTTATGGATATAACCTACCACATTGTATCGCAGAGGTTTAAGATCATAGAATCACAGAATGGCCTAGGCTGGAAGGGACCTTAGAGATCATTTTAATCCAGCCTCCCTGCCACCAGGGACGCCACCTCTCGACTAGATCAGGCAACACATGGGGACTGAACGGGAATCGAACCCACAACCTTAGCATTGTTAGCGCCACACTCAACTGACTGAGCTAACCGGCCCCCTTAGCTGTAGAGAGTTCCCACAGTGACCTTTTCAGATGTAGTTGTCTGTGTTGCAGATACTTCTGTATGGCTGCTACTCCAGACTTTCACATGCAGTCAGTGGCAAGTTGATCTTGAATTACCATGTCATGTGGACATGAAAACATCTCAAGTACTATTTCAAGTTGGTACAAAGAAGGGCCACAAAGATGATCAGAGGGCTGGAGTACCTCTCCTATGAGGACAGGCTGGTAGAGTTGGGGTTGTTCAGGCTGGAAAAGAGAAGGTGCTGCAGAGACCTTATAGTGCACTTCTAGCACTTAAAAGAGGCCTACAGGAAGGATGGAGGAGGCCTGTTTATCAGTGAGTGTAGTGATAGGACAAGGGGTAAAAATGTCAAATTAAAAGAGGTAGATTTACATTAGATATTAGAAACAAACTCTTTATTGTGAGGGTGGTGAGACACTGGAGCGGATTGCCCAGAGGAGGTATGGATGACCCCTCTCTGGAAATGTCCAAGGCTAGGCTGGATGGAGCTTTGAGCAACCTGGTCTAATGGGAGGCATCTCTGCCTGTAGCAGGGGGGTTGGAACTAGATGAACATTAAGGTCCCTTCCAACCCAAACCATTCTATGATTCTATGACTCTATGACCTCAATTACCTCCCGGATTTCCTTGACTACCTGTTCTGCCTGGTCCTTTCCTTAAATAACCCCTTCTGATTTAGTTGTAGATATCCCCACAGACAAGAACACAAACACAAACAAGAAAAACAAGCTTCATATAATAATATTATAGATAATAAAGGTTTTTTCCTCCCAGTTGATCACAGAAGATTGATTGATTAACAATGGAAGAAGAAGGAGGAGAACTTTGTTAGAAGCATGGATGTTTTTTGGTGTATTACAATGAATTACTTTCTCACGGTTGTGGTTGTAAGCATAAACAATCTGTGTCTCTAAGTAGAATAACACGATCTGTGATATGTCTCTCTTCACAAGGCATAATCATAGAACATTTTGAGTTGGAAAGAATGCATAAGGATCATTGAGCCCAACTCCGTGCTCTATGCAGAACTACCTAAAATTAAACCATATGAATAACAGTGTTGTCCAGATGCTCCTTGAAATCTTACAGTGTTGTCCAGATGCTCCTTGAACTCTACAGGCTTGATGCTGTGACCACTTCCCTGAGGAATCTGTTCCAATGACTGACCACCCTGTTTGTGAAGAACCTTTCCCTAATGTCCAGTCTGGACCTCCTCTGACACAGTTTCTTACAATCTTCTTGTGTCCTGTCATTGGTCAGCAGGGAGAAGAGCTGAGCACCTTCTCCTCTGCTACCCGTTTTTGAGGAAGCTGCAGAGCATGATGAGGTTGGTTGCCCCTCAGCCTTCTCTTCTCCAAGCTGAAGAAAACAAATGACTTCAGCTGCTCCTCCAAAGTGTTGCCCTCGAGGCCTTTGACCATCTTGTTCACTCTCCTCTGGACACACTCTAATAGTTTTATGTCCTTAGTAGATCAAGGGACCCAAAACTGCACACAGAACTTGAGGTGGAGGTGCACCACTGCAATGTAGACAATCACCACCCTCCACTGGCTAGCAATGCTGTGCTTCATGCACTTCAGGACACAGTTGGCCCATTTGGCTGCCAGTGCACACTGTTGACTCAAATTCAACTTACCATTAACCAAAACCCCCCGATCTTTTGCTCTGGGGCTGCTCCCCAGCCCCTCACCCTCCAATTTATATGTATATCCATGATTATTCCATTCCACATGCAGAACCTGGCACTTTAGTATCCTCAGCAAACTTACTGTACATTTGATTCCTCCATCCAGATAATTTATAAAAACAATAAAGAGGAGTGGCCCTAAAACTGAGCCCTGGGGAGCCCCACTGGTGACTGGCTGTCAGCCTGATGTAACCCAGTTTACTGTAACTCTTTAAGCCTGACTCATCAGCCAGATTTCATTTATCATATTATGGACTTGTCTAGCTGTCTTGATGAACATTTTGTCCAGAAGGATACTGTGAGAGACAGTATCAAAAGATTTTGTTATATCAGCAAATCCACACATCTGCTGGCTTCCCTTGGTCAGCCAGATGGGTGACCTTGTCGTAAAAGGAAATCTGGGTAGATAAACAAGACTTTTCCCTCATGAACCCACGCCGGCTATGACCAGTGACTGCATTGTCTCTCGGGTGTTTTTCAACAACTCCCAGAATAACCTTCCCTGTAACTTTACTAGGCACCGAAGCGAGAGTGACAGGCTTGTACTTACCAGGGTCTTCCTTCGTCCCCTTCTTGAAAATTGGGACAACATTTGCCAGCTTCCATTTGACAGGGACCTCTCCAGACTCCCAAGACCATTGAAAAACAATGGAGAGAGATCCCACGATTACACCAGACAGCTGTTTCTGTACCCTAGGATCAATCTCATGTGCAGCCAGCTGGAGCAGCAAGTCTCAAACAAGTTCAGATTTGACTGAGTGTTTAACATTCTACTAGGCACAGTCTTCCAAGACAGGGCTCTGGGGAATCCCAGAGGGGGTCCTATTGTTGTTGAAGACAGAGGTGAAAAAGGCATTAAACATCTCCGCTCCGTTTGTAAGGTGACCAACCTCATCAAGTAACGAAACAATGTTCTCTCTGATTCTCTTTTTGCTATTAACACATTTTAAAAAGCCCTTTTTGTTGTCCTTTGCAGTACTAGCCAGCTTGAACTCTTAAGTGAGCTCTAGCCACACAGTATTTCCCCCTGCAGTGGGAAACAACATCTCTCTAGTCCTCCTATGTCACCTGTCCTTGCTTCCAACGTCCATACACATACTTTTCACCTAAGTCTTAGAAGACACCTGCTCATCCCAGCCAGCCTTCTGCCCTGCTTGCTTGACTCTCAGCACTTTGAAATTGCCTACTCCTGCACTCTTAAAAGATGACTTTTAAAAAGTGGCCAGCACTCATGGGTCCAAATGCCTTCAAAAGCGGATTCTGAGGGGACCTTACTAACCAGCTCCTTCACCAGCCAAAAGCCTGCCCTCCCCATATACAGGGTCAAAATTTTGACAGCAGATTTTCTTCTATCACCAATGATTTGAAACTCAACTCATGGTCACTGTGACTAAGACAGTCACCAATCACTACTTCATCCATGAGTCCCTCTCTGTTTACAAGCAACAAATCTAGACAGGCACCTTTCCAAGTTGATTCCCTTACTAGCTGCATCAAGAAGTTATCTTTAATGTGCTTCAGGAATATCCTGGACCTGTTTGTGTCCACTGTACGATACTCCCAGTTGACATCTGGGAACTTAAAATCACCTATAAGGACAAAGGCAGCTGACCTAGAGATATTCCTTAATTCCTTATTGAGTAATTCAGTGGTGTTTTTGTCCTGGTTTGGTGGTTGATAGTAGACTCCCACAAGAACATTTGCTTGCCTTACCTTGCATCCTTACTCAAAGGCTTGCCTTCCTTACCCAATGGCTCTCAACTGTGTTGCCACCAGCTGCAAGAAACACACAGTCCGCCCTCTCCCTTATATAGCATCAACTTCCCAACTCGCCAGCCCTGCCTTTCCCTCCTGAAAGGACTATAACCATCCATCATGGCACCTCAATCACAGGACTCATTCCACCAGTTTTCACTTACGCCAACGATGCTGTAGCTCTGGGACTGGGACAAAACTTGCAGCTCCTTCTGTTTATTCCACGTGCTGTGCTCATTAGTATAGAAACATTTCAAATGTGCTCCAGTGTACTCAGTGCATTATGGAGCAGATGGAAAGACCTTGCTAGCACAATGTCCCTCAAACTTTGATATGCCATCCCATGGATTATCACTTTATTCAGTAAAGCAATATTTTAAATGTAAGATTATTTAACCTATTGACTTCAAAATATAACTTCACAGTTAAGCTGTTAATCCCACATCTGTGGCCAACTAATTATACCAAAGTTTAGACCTTAGATACACAGTCGATTTAATGCAAGATTCAGTTGGTTTATATTTGCTACAAAGAAAATGCTAGATTATTTACCTTTACTGTGCACAAGTATTGTAAATAAATCTTGAAAATTACCTGTGCCAAGATATTGTTCGTGTTTTTATTATTTTGATAACTTTTTCACTTTTGTTGTAGACCATGTCTTAACACAGATGAAATAGGGAAGAACTTTATGCAGGTGAAATAATGAAGAATGTAGGCATTGATTCTCGTTTGAACCTTGCTCATAAATCATATTCCAGCTGTCCTGGACATAAGGATGAACTGTTAATCACATCAGACTGCTACATATCTTTATAATAAGACCATCCTTCTCCTATTTTTTTATGCTCTGGCAAACGGGATACAGTATTTAAATTTCACTGTGAGTTTGAGTTAACACTTTATGAGCAGCTGAAGTTCTTACTTCTCAGGTTGTTGTAAGCAATCTCACTCAACTATTGAACAGGATGAGATGGAGGGAAGAGCAGAAGAAAAACACAGAACTAAGCTTCCTATGTCGCCTGCATTTTGCTTATGAAGATTTCTAGGTGAATTCCAGAAGCTCTGTGAAAACCGTTTTCATTCTGACAGGATTAAAAGGCATAGGGACAGAAAGGTTCTTTGTAGGAATCCTTGGCAGAATGATAACAGTGCTAAATCATAGTTACAATTAAAACAAAGCATTATGATTAGTATAGTACAGAAGTTATTATTAAAATAGCACAGGTTTTCTACAAGGCAAATCAATGTAGTACAATCTATAGGTAGCCTAATACAGAATTTATAATGCAATTTAATTTATAACTTCTAGTCATCTAAATCCTAACTTAATTTTTGATTTCTAATCACCAAGACCCTCTTCAGGTCAGGTCAAATCTTAATACGTGTTTCGCTGTATCAGTATAACAACCTTAATCTAGATTTGAAAGCCATATAAAAGATTATGAGCCACTCTCTCAGTCCTTGGAGGATGCAGACAAGGGTGGAGGTGTTTCTGCTGCCAGAAGGAAAAGTCTGCACCAATGCTATTGAGAGGCCTTTGGCCTCATTTATACAAGTTAAGGCACTTAGGACATTGTACAATGACATATGCGCAGTGAGCAACTGTATACATAATATATACATTGCATAATATGCATATTTATATCTTTTAGATATTTTGTATGTGTAAACATATACAGAGAGGGAGAAAGGAAATCAATCCATATCAATTGCAGCCCATGATAAAAATATCCTCTTTTGAGTAGTTGCCCTCTCCTATAAAAATGTCATACACAATTTTTTAAAAGGCAATATCAAGCCCTATAATAAATGAGAATATCACGTTTAATGGTCTCTAGAAGCCCATAGATCAACACACTTGCACATGTAATATGTGCCTTTTTATGGTTGCTTGCTTGCCCTAATCTTAAGACTTCATTCTGTATGGAGCTGCTCTCCTGCTCTGTGATTTTGTTGGGTCCACTGGTTTCTGAGTTCCACGTTGTTCTGTAGAGGCTGTTCCAGTACTCCCTTCTGCTCTTGCCTGAGAATGACTACACAAACCACGGCAGGATTAACTACATGAAAATGTTCAAATCAAGGTGGTCCTGCAAGCTAGTCATTTCATCACCAAGAAATAAGACTTGAAAATATCCAATTCACAAGTGCCAGTTGCATGACTTGCTGGGAGTTCCTGCATTAGTGTGCACCACCACTGCCAGTACTACTAACCTAGAACTTCTCCTCTTCAACACTACCAGGCGAAGGCAGTGATGTCCCCTCTGACTGTCCCTGATTTATTGACCCTGTTGGAAAGGGAAATGAAAGTGATGTAGTTACACTGCAGACCCTGAAGAGCTTGGAAACTTATCTTATTTCAGGTATTGCTGGATGCCTACTGCCTCCCTTGAAAGAGATTCATTTTCAACAAGAGGAATGCCAGGCAACCTTTGCTTTCAGCAAACAGCTTTAGCCTGCTGTGACCACCAAATGTTCAGTCTTGACACTGGAGTAGCCTCAGCTTTCAAGAATGGGAAGGTCAATCTGTGTGCTGCTAGTAGCTCCCTCAGACGTATGGCAGCGCACCAGGCAGTCAGGTGAGCTCTTAGTGTGGATCTGTGAGGGTCTTCTCCCTCACCAGAGCTCTGAGAGTTTCATTTGACCTTCTTGTGGGCCAGTTTTCTCTACTGTTGTCTTACGTTTATTTTGTTAGTTATTTTTGGTACCTGAAAACACATTTCTGCAACTGCTAGCAGCAGGGATCATATATTTTTATACCCCTTAAGGTTTCTTCAAGTGATTTTGTTATCATTTCCTCAATTTTGCTATCCATTTCATTTTCTGGTTCTTTTGGTAAATCTGTCCACAGTAGTTTGAAGAGTCACTTTATACATTTCAAAAACTGAAGAACTTAACCTGTTTCTTTGGAAAGTTCCTGGTCAAATTATGCAGTGCTACAACAAACATCCTATTAACCACAAATACCTGGGGTCCTATCATAATTATTGGTATGAGGGTTAGCACATTAGAGAAAATCTGTTGATGCAAGACTTTACAACTTTAGGTAAATTACACAGCTTTAAGGTAAACACAAGAGAATTCTGATTTTTTGATAAATAAACTGAAAGAACTTGCTGTAAGTTTTCATTTAGAAAGATAATATAATGTTCCCCAGTCCAATTTCAATTTAACTAAAACCCAGACATGTAGGTGATGGACTAAGGAGAGTAAGGACTCTTGCTCTGTTTTAAATTACATTATTTGCTCACAGGGCTGGCAAAATACTTGTCTTGTTACCAGTGAGTCTTCCCCTAGCAAGTGGTGCAGTAGGAAGTGCTTTTCTGCTTTCAGTTACTTTGCATTTCACAGGAGGTTAAAGAGATTTTGAACAGGGTGTGAGGGGAAACCGAACTTGTAAATCAGTAAATTGGTGACTCCCTGAGCTCTAAAAATCAAATTGTATTTCTGAAGTTCTGGACTGCTCAATATCGCCATGCACTTACCACACAACTTTTGTTTGGAAACATGCTTATTTTGCTGCCCATGTTTCTTAGGTTAAAAAAAAAAGAAAAGCAAAATAACACTCTGTGTTTCTATGAGCCTTCAGCTAAACTTGCAGTTTCGCTCTGCATGGAATTGAAACTCATATGCTCTTGACTGGGTGACAGTGAGTTCCTGACCTGAAAATAATAAGATCAGACTAGTCCAGAAGAAAAGGCAAAGCATTGGTACAGTGAGTAAACTTTCTGAAGTTTGTAGGTATAGCCTGCAAAGGAGATCTCCAAAATTACCGAGTTGTGTGTCTGAACACTGGGCTTCAGGAAACCTGCCTGCAACCAAAGCAAGTGGGCACTAAGCATCTCATACTCAAGTGATGTTCCAGCCCCATATAGCAGGGAGGTGGTTAGGTGCCTGAAAAGAACAACTTTCACAGTCCACCTTAAGTCAAGTCATTGTCTTATTTCACAACTAATTAAGCGCATTTGCTTTACAGTAAAGTGTATAACTGTAAATGAATAGAAGGTAACTTTCTCTTTTGGTGACACACAATCTGTGAAATATTCAGAGAGGAATAGCAAGTGTAGAGTGTTTGCAGTGAAGGCTTCCATCCTATCTGAAACGCACTGAAGCCTTGCAGAATTTTAGTGAGTTGTCTGCATTAGTTTTAATAAGTCCCAGTGACAACCTCAGTGCATCGTGTGTGAAAAGAAAAATCCAGTTACCAGTAAATAGCAGAGGTATCATATTTTATTAGAGTATTATTAGTAATCAAGCAGAAAGGTGATCAATACAGTCCTGAACCTATAGTGAAATAATGAAGGCCTTCATTGAAATGGTAATGATGCTGTACACTCTCTTGTTTCTGTTTATATCTACATGACTCAGGCACTAAAACAAGCAAATTCTGAAGTACAATCATAAATTCTTTCCCTGTTCACTCTTCAGGATCCATTCTTCCACACCGAGTTTCTCAGCTCCAGCACAGTCAGAGAAATCATGAACTGCTACTTAAAATATAAAGAAAAATATGTAGGGATAAAAATATACAATTAAAAACCCAGTATCTAATAAATAACCTAACCCTTGAACTAGTGTTGTTAATCATAAAACGTTCTAAGTAAGAAACTTTTAAACAGACATGTTCCATGAAATGCTGGATTACCAGTACCCTACATATATCGCTGTCATCTTCCATTTGCTGCCTTCTACACTCTCCCATGATGTTTGATACCTATGCCTTTACCCTTGTCTTTTTTTCTGGTTTTGGTTCCCTTCCCTAAAGTCCCTTTCACTTAACAGACATTTCTTGCACAAAGTATTCAGTCTAAGAGATTTGTCTGCTTATGTAAGTGACTCTTGGAAAAATCGTAGTTCTTGAAGCTACTAGCAGAAGAAATGAAGCCTAAATAATAATTACAAAAGTTACTATACTTTAAAATATAAAACACTATTAATGTCAATTAGGAATTTTTGTCTCTCTGTGCAGCTTACACTGAAAAGGACAAAACAAAAAAAGAAGGAACTTGAGCTTCTGCAAATCCTAGTTGTCTCACATGAATGTTACCATTACGAAGTGCATTCATCTCCTAGATGATTAATCTCACAGTCTCTCACCAAGTATTTTTAAGTTGCCCTGCTAAGGAGTTCAGCTGAAGAGAAAGAAGATAGAGCAGCATTTACTGCTCGTCTTGAGTGGTTTATGTCATGTCATACTCT
>NW_009700987.1:0-20621 GCF_000703405.1 Apaloderma vittatum
CATTCTATGGTCCCAGAGGTTGTACGCTATAAATCCATCCCCTGAAGAGAGGTAGCTCTTCTCCCAGACTTTCATTCCCTGGATAAGCTGTCCAGCCACTGCCCATCCCACTTCCCAGCTGCCACAGGTCTCCCGGCGTGCAGGAGCTCCTGTGGCCAGAGCAAGCACCCTGGAACAGGTCCTTCCTCACGGTGAATAGCCCAGAGCTACTCCGTAAGAGGAGATCAACTCCTATTTTGAAAAGATGAGCCACAAAGGCACCAACAGTTACAGCCAAGCTATGTTACAGTTATTATTTCTTCTAAATCCTAGCCTGTATTATAAATCGATTTTTGCTGCTGCTCAGGAAGTGCCAGATCTTCTCCCCACCTCTGAATGAGAACCAGCCCTAACCTCTACCATTATAATGGACATACTTTGGGCAGGGGAAAGACAATACCCAACAACACTCATTTCCTAACGCTGTTTTTCTCAGTTCTGTTTTTGAAGTGTTGTCATAATGCTAAACAACTTCCATGTTCAAACACAAGAGCAAACTGCACCCAGGTACTCATGGGAGTTACTTATCAGTCACCAAGGAGAGACAGAAACAAGCCTGTTTAGCATTATTCTTATACAATGTCTCCATATTTTTAGGAAGACCTTTCTTCCTGAGGCATAAAACGATAGGAGTAGCTTTCCATACAAACACAAGACTCACTCAAAATAAGCTCCTTACCACTCATAAATACATAAGAAAACAACTCCGGTAAGATTTTCTGCAGCAGCGTCCCCGAAAAAAATTGACAGTAGTACTTTACCCTATTATTCCAGCAGCTTCTTCCCACTCCTTTAGCAGTCAAAGAGCTTCAGAACCTTCAGTTCAAGCCCAGCACCCCTAATTCTTCTCTCTATTTGAAAAAAAGCCCAATAGCTCCTCTCTCTTCAAATCCCCCTCCGGCTAATAAGCATCACCTGAATGAGTCTCTTGCCACAATGAAGCAGCAACTGCAGCAATTACACCAGGACTTCTGCTCCCCCATGATGATTTGTGGGTCTGACTATTCTGTTGTTTTTCCTTTGGGCTGCTGCACATCTAATGCACCCAAAAAAGTATTTTCGGCCAAGTTTTACAGTACTTCAAGTTTTTCATATACTTCTAATCCTTTGAATCAAGTGATTTAAAAAATAATCCTCAAAAAATTGAGATGCTCCTAGCAATCACAGCTGCAAGGTTTGAAAATAAAAGCCATTTTGACTAAATGCTCAGAATTTATGTAAAACAGCCAAAAAGTACAAAATACTTCAAATTTAATTATTTTACAACTACCTCGTGATTCTGCTTTATTTTATTCTAAAGGCTCAGATCCTGGTTTTTATTTTTTTTAATGTCCGCAGGACTCAAAAATGATTATACAATAGGCATTTTAAGAAGCAAATCTAGAGTTTGAGTGACAAGTCCCTAACACAATGCACATACGCACATTCCAGGTGGCTGGAAGCCAACGCTTGTAAAGGGACTTGCTGACATCAGGATGTCCCCCCCACAGAAAGCAGCTTGGACAAGGAGGATGTCTTTCGAGACCTCGGGCAATTCAGACGTCGATCCCATCAAGCTACCATATGTCAGAAGCAATACACCATTTAATTTTGTCTCCGTGCCACAAATTCACTCTGCCATTTTTAATGCCCTGTTAAACGTCCGCTCTTAATGATCCCTACCATTTGTTTAACCCCAAAGTCCTTCATTATCCTGGATAAAGAGCCATTAAGAGTGTCAAATATCGAGACAGATAGGAAGAAATCGAACCTGCATGAGAACTGAGGCTTGACAATTCTGAGTCATCTTGGAAGATCATGTGAACTTGTATGTACGTCGAAATCTCAATCTCTCCTTCATTGTCTGTCTCCAACTCACTTTCAACCATCCTCAGCTCTTCACTGGACTCTTACCCGCTCTCAGATTTTGCCTGAGCCCCAGAATCTAATTTATAAGCCGAGGAAACATTACAGGCAGCCTCTTTTAAATGCTCCCAAATCTGGAGAGCTTTTCCTTGCAATTTATAGGCTTGTGCTGAATTGGGATTGAGTTTAATAGCTCTGTCACAGTCACTGAAGGCCATAGTTGGCTCTTGCAGCTACAAAAAGACACAGACTGTCAGTGTATGAGCTGGCAAGGTCTGGATGCAGCTTGATGACACTGGACAGCACATCAACTGCTTCCTGATTTTTACCTTTAGCTAAGAAATCAAAGGCCTCTCCTGTTTTTTTTCCAATAATCTGCTTCATCACCTTCTCTGAAAGCCCTAAATTTTGTCCGTCTTTTTTCTGAGTGGATTATATATGAGTCAGTTGTCTTCTCTTTAAAGTTTTCTAAATGATGCTCACCTTCATCTTCTAGAAACTTTCCTGCTGCTGAAACTAGCTCCTTTGCATCTGTTTTACTTGAAGCAGATGGTAAGCAATTTTCTATACTTTCTATGGATTTCCAGAGAAAGCCATGATGATTAGAATTTAGAAAAGATGGGTCTGATTTTGGCAGTATTTTCCTTAAAGGCGTGGTGCTCAGATTCCCAAAGGATGATACAGTTGCAAGAAAAAGTATGTGAACCTTTTGGAATTTCATGGTGTTCTGCATTAATTTGTCATAAAATGTGATCTAACTGTCATCTAAGTCAAAAGTATTGACAAATATAATGTGCCTAAAATAAGAATACAAAAACAATTCTGATCCTCCATGTTTTTACTGAACACACTTGTCAACACTCAAAATGCTAGTGGAAAAAGTAAGTGAACCCTTGAGTTGACTCCATAAAAGCTAATCAGACTCAGCTTAACCTGGAGTCTTGTTAAGAAAATGAGTTTGGAGGTGTGGACTAGAGCTACGTTGACTGATAAAAACTTTCTTAGTTTGTTCCGCACAAGATGTATGCTTATGTGAGCCATGCCTTGCCAAAAAAAGAGCTTTCAGAGGATCTACAATCAAGAATTGTTGATTTACATAAAGCTGGAAAGGGTTACAACATGATTTCAAAGACCTTAGAAATTCAGCAGTCTGTAGTTAGGCAAATGGTTTACAAATGGCGACACTTTAGGACTGTGGCTACTCTACCAAGAAGTGGGTGCTCAGCCAAAATGACCCCAAGGGCACAACACTGGAACAAGTCCACAACAGAATGGCATGAGAAAAACAAAATCTGCCTTTTGGAGTGGCCAAGTCAGAGCCCAGACCTCAACCCAATCAGGATGCTGTGGAATGACTTGAAGAGAGCCAGACACACGAGACGTTCAAAAATATGACAGAGCTAAAGCAGTTCTGCCAGGAAGAATGGGCTAAAATCCCTCCTGAACGATGTGCAGGTCTGACCCACAGCTATAGGAAGCACCTGGTTGAGGCTATTGCTGCCAAGGGAGGGGTCAACCAGTTATTGATTCCAAAGGCTCACTTACTTTTTCCATTAGCTTTTTGAATGTCGAACAAGTGCATTCAATAAAGACATGGAGGATCAGAATTGTTTTTGTGTTATTATTTCAGGCACATTATATTTGTCAATACTCTTGACTTAGATGACGGTTAGATCATATTTTATGACAAATTAATGCAGAACACCATGAAATTCCAAAAGGTTCACATACTTCTTTTTGCAAATATATTACATGGAATTTGTTGCCATTGAAAGCAGAGGAAGAAAGAGATGAAAAATGGCTCATCCCAGAGCTCTGTTAAGTTAGTGCCAGGTATATGTGACAAGCTTCCTTGTTCTTCCTTCTGTTATCTTGCTGCTGGACCTAATTAAGAGGTTAAGGCCAGCTGCAGGGCCCCAATGACTTCAGGAACTAGAATAGAATATCTTGATATATTATGTCATCCTTGGAATCCTGAGAGGCCTTCTTAAAGATGTATAACACAAGAAAAGGTCTCTGTAATCTCTCTTCTTCAGTTTATTGCACATTTTGTGCATCACAGGTATATGTTTGTACATCTGTGCATTGGAGGCTCTGTTTAGTTTTCACATTTAAACAAAAACATCTTTTATGAGCCATAACCAACATGAAGGCTATAACAGCTGGATAAGAATTTTGCGTTTAGACACACTTTGGTGGACTATTTTCCCTTACAAATAAAAAATGAAAGCTAAACAGCTTGTCCTGACAATAACACATGCCTGTGAAGAACATGAAGACCAAAAAAACTATGCAGCACAGTTGCACGGAGTATCCTTTGTTAGGTCACGTTACAAAATTTTGTAACTAACATTTTCCTAAAGTTTATACATTTGCTTCTCAGGATCACCTTTATCATTCCAAAGGTCATTTGAGGGATAATTCAGCTGCATGCAAAAGAGTCAAGAAATCTGGACACACAGAAAGTCTTAGACTTACTGAAATAATTCTCAAGCTGAGTGCTTGAGCATCCTTCCTTAACTTTCGTATTAATTTGGGGCTGATGAGCCCCCTTTTCAATTGGGACCCCTGGCTGATGTTTGTTCTTGGAGCAGATTTGGCTCTAAGTCATCCAACAGGTTCTGTCAGCCTGGGCTGGCACTGTAGGGTGCTAAAGGCAGGCAACTACTCTGCTCTTATATGGCTCATAAAGTATTTTAATGCCTCTTTTCAGATAAAAAGTTAATTCTTTTTTCCCCTCTCCATTGTTCCTAAACCCGCCTGTTTTCTATCAGTTTCAGTAGCTTCCTATCTTGCCCATGCTATGAACCCTCAGGTCTCAGTCGTTGTTTATTTCCTTTAGTCCTTGTTTCTGATCTTCTTGATGTGCTTCTTCCCTTTTCTGAAACACCAAGTTTTGGAATCCTGTTTCTTAACCCTTGTTTTTCTTCATACACCACTGGCTTGTATATTAAGACCATATACGTTACAGACTTGAAAAAAACACACGTGGACTTGTGGCTACATTGCTTTTGTGTATTTTAGTCCTTGAATCATCCCTTCTAATTTTGCTAACGAGTCAGCTTAGAGCTATATTTGCACAAAACATAGCAAAAATCAGCAAACCCAGAGCAAAAACAGTCCAAATAGGCTCAAGAATTAAGACTGATGCAACAGAAATTTCTTTAACCTGCCATATCTGCAGAACCCAAACAAAATACACTTAACGTAAATAAACGAAACCTACTCTTTTGTACATCTCTCTTGCCGAAAAAAAAGCAGCCTGTGGCAGTCACCGTTTTGAGGATAATAATGCCATCTAGTGAAAGAAAAGGCTCACTGCACTATTTTCGACTTAACCATTGAAATGGTTGCATGAGACGTGCACTACAGAGAAAATGTCTTCTCATGATGCTGCATTTTTTTAAAGGCAAGATTTTTCAACAATAACTGAATATTCATTTGTAGAGAAAGATTTTATTATTGTTCTGGACTTGCCTATTATACATATATATTATAAACAATGTAAATAGATTTTTTTCTTATGGAATATTTTTCACTGGTTTGCCTTTAAAAAGCTATCTGTCAACTGATTACAATGACAATTGATCAGACAAAAACATGTCTCTAAGTTGATTTCGTTTCTGTTTTGTTGACTCTGAGAAATCCTGGCAGACAATCTGTACTTTTAATTAAATCCGTGTGCTATGATCATGCACTAAGAAATCTAACAGAGCGATGGTACAGAGAAGGGAAACAAAGTTGGTGGAGGGTCTTGAGAACAAGTCTTTTGTTTAATCTGAAGAAAATGAGGCTGAGAGGAGATCTTAATTGCTCTCTACAACTACCTGAAAGGAGGTTTTAGAGAGGTGGGTGTCAGTCTCTTCTCACAAGCCAGAATCAATAGGAAGAGATGAAATGGCTTCAAGTTACACCAGGGAAGGTTCAGGTTAGACATCAGGAAAAAATTCTACACTGAAAGGGTTACCCAAGACTGGAATAGGCTGCCCAAGGAAGTGATTGAATCATCATCCCTGGACGTACCTGAAAGCCATCTAGATATGGCGCTCAGGGACAAGGTTTTGAAGTGGACCTGGTAGAGTTAGATAATGGTTGGACCTGATGATCTTAAAAGTCTTCTCCAACCGTAACGATTCTCTATGACTCCATGATAGGTAAAGATGTGCAGAGACTGTGTGTCTGACCCCAGCAGCAGAGGCCCACCTTCCGCCTCAGCTCTGCGGGAGCCTGCAGGCACCCCTCTTCGCAAAGTGGCCCAGATAGCAACAGTGATAAGGCAGGAATGTGAACATAAACAGTGTGGGGGACCAAAAGGCCTGCAGTCTTTCTGGGAGAACACTGGTAATGCTAATAGCAAGCAGTGCCAAAACTTAACCGAGACAATCATCAGGTGGATTAAAAAGTAACCAGGAGTCTTTGGAAAAAAGGCGTCAGCTTGAAAAGTATAAAAGCAGCCCAGTTGTTTGGCAGCTGTGGGAAGTGGGATCAGAGTGGCAGTCAGGGGGGCCAGAAGAACCAGAAGCTGCCCCCCATGGGCACTGCCACCCCAGCAAGCTCCCCCCACAGCACTGTGAGCATCCCACTTCCTCTACCCCTCAACAGCTGGAGGAGGAAGGGGGGATGCCAGGTGTGCACCTGTAACCTGTGTGCATAGTCATGGGGTCATATGTAACCATGAATATGAGTTCATGAGCTGCAGAAAAGTGCTTGGAAATCCAGAGGTGTTTATTAACATTGTGTCTGGTATTGGGGTTTATCTATTGCGTTGCTCACATTGATCCCAAAAGTTTAGTTCAATGATTGCTAGTTACTTGTCACTAATAAATCAATAGGCCCCTTTGAGACTGATTTAAAACATGTGAGTTGGCCAGTTTTTCCCTGAGACAGCATGTCAAAGGTTAAGGGTGGGCTGGCCACTGACAGAATGACAGATGCTTTCTATTAACCCCTCTCCCTTCCCAGAAAGGAAAGAAAGACAGTAAGGCAGAGAGAGACTTAGAGGTTGGGAAAAACACTGAAACAGCTTTATTGAAACAGTAATAATAAAAAGAAAAGGTAATAATAAGACAATAGTAAAATATAGAAAAATAGATACAAAAGTAATATTGAATTCCTGCAATGATGATCGCATCACCACTGCTGCTGCAGCACAGTCACCGGGGAAGTCCCAGACTGGACTTAGTGGCAAATGGAAATTGGATTCAGGAACACACTGATTGGGATCGAGGGCAGAAGAACAGAGGCCTCCTCAGCTGCTGGCCATAGAAGATGAGAACTTCATCATTGTGATCCCTCAGCTTTATAGTGAATATAATACATAATGGAATGCTTTGTTAGTAACTTGTCCTGTCCACTACTCCTTAGAGGTGCAATCTTTTTATTTCACAGCATCACAGAACAGAATCACAGAATATGTTGGGCTGGAAGGGACCTTTAAAGATCATTTAGTCCAATCCCCCTGCAGTGAGCAGGGACATCTTTAACTAGATCAGGTTGCTCAGAGACCCATCAAGCCTGGCCTTGAATGTCTCCAGGGATGGAGATTCCCCCCACCTCTCTGGGTAACCTGTTCAGTGTTTCATCACCCTCATTGTAAAAAATTTCTTTCCTATATACAGCCAACGTTTACCCTCTTTCAGTTTAAAACCATTACCCCTTGTCCCATCACCTTGCTAAAAAGATTGACCCCATCTTTTTTATAAGTTCCCTTTAAGCACTGAAAGGCTCCAATGAGGTCTCCCCAGAGCCTTCTCTTCTCCAGGCTGAACAACCCCAACTCCCTCAGCCTGTCCTCATAGGAGAGGTGCTCCAGCCCTTTGATCATCTCTGTGGGCCTCTTCGGGACCTGCTCCAACAGGTCCATGTCCTTCTTGTGCTGAGGGCTCCAGAACTGAACACAGTACTCCAAGTAGCGTCTCACCAGAGCAGAGCAGAGGGGCAGACTCACCTCCCTTGACGTGCTGGCCACATTTCTTCTGATGCAATCCCGGATGTGATTGGCCTTCTGGGCTGTGAGTGTGCATTGTTGCCTCATGTTCAGCTTTTCACCCATCAATACAGAATCACAGAATGTCAGGGGTTGGAAGTGAACTCTAGAGATCATCTAGTCCAACCACCCTGCCAGAGCAGGATCATCTAGAGTAGGTCATGCAGGAATATGTCCAGGTGGGTTTTGAGTGTCTCCAGAAAAGGAGACTCCACAACCTCCCTAGGAAGATTGTTCCAGGGCTCTGTCACCCTCACAGTGAAAAAGTTTTTGTGGAACTTCCTGTGCTCGAGCTTGTATCCACGGCCCCTTGTCCTGTCATTGGACATGACCGAAAAGAGCCTGGCTCTGTCCTCCTGACACTCACCTTTGACATATTTATAAACACTAATGAGGTCACCCCTCAGCCTCCTCTTCTACAAGCTAAAGAGACCCAGCTCCTTCAGCCTTTCCTCACAAGGGAGATGCTCCACTCCCTTCATCGTCTTTGTGGCTCTGCGCTGGACTCTCTCAAGCAGTTCCCTGTCCCTTTTGAACTGAGGGGACCAGAACTGGACACAATATTCCAGATGTGGCCTCACCAGGGCAAAGTAGAGAGGGGAGAGGACCTACTAGCCACATCACTTCTAATATACCCCAGGATGCCATTGGTCTTCTTGGCCACAAGGGCACATTGTTGGCTCATGGTCATCCTGCTGTCCACCAGGACCCCCAGGTCCCTTTCCCCTATGCTGCTCTCCAGCAGGTCAGTCCCCAACCTACACTGGTACATGGGGTTGCTCTTTCCCAGGTGCAAAACTCTACACTTGCCCTTGCTGAATTTCGTAAGATTTCTCCCCTCCCAACTCTCCAGCCTGTCCAGGTCTCTCTGAATGGCAGCACAGCCTTCTGGTGTATCAACCACTCCTCCCAGTTTTGTGTCATCAGCAAACTTGCTGACAGTGTTCTCTGTTCCCTCATCCAGGTCACTGATGAATATATTGAACAGCACTGGCCCCAGTACTGACCCTGAGGGACTCCAGTAGGTACAGGCCTCCAACTAGACTTTGCCTCATTGACCAAAACCCTCTGACTTCTTCCCTTCAACCAGTTTACAACTCACCTCACTACTCAGTCATCCAGACCTCACTTCCTCAGTCTATGAGGATGCTGTGGGAGACGGTGTCAAATGCTTTACTGAAATCCAGATAAACCATGTCCATTGCATGGTCACCATCCATCCACCTGGTTACATCTTCATAAAAGGCTATCAGGTTGGTCAAACATGACTTCCTCTTTGGTAAAGGGGATCGCTCCTAATGACCCTCTTATCTTTGATATCCTTAGACACAGCACCAAGGGCAAGTTGTTTTCATCACCTTTCCAGGAATGGAAGTGAGGCTGACCAGTCTGTAGTTACCCGGGTCCTCCTTCCTGCCCGTTTTGAAGACTGGAGTGACATTTGCTTTCCTCCAGTCCTCAGGCATCTCTCCTGTTGTCCATGACTTACCAAAGTTGATGGAGAGTGACCTAGCAATGACTTCTGCCAGCTCCTTCAGTACCTGTGGGTGTATCCCATCAGGGCCCATAGATTTATGGATGTTCAAGTGTCCTAATTGATCCCTAATCCAGTCCTCCTCAGCCAGAGCAAACTCCTCCTTTATCCTGACTTCCTCTGGGGCCACAGGGGACTGGGGCTCCTGAGGACAGTCTCCAGGAGTGTAGACAGAGGCAAAGAAGGCACTCAGTAACTGCCTTCTTTCTATCCTCTGTCTCCAGGGCACCCACCTCATTCACCAGAGGGCCTACATTGACTCTAGTGTTAGTTTTGTCAGCAATGTATTTGAAGAAGCCCTTTCTGTTGCCTTTGACCTCCCTCATGAGGTTTAATTCCAACGAGGCCTTAGCTTTCCCAGTTGCCTCCCTACATCCTCTAACAATAGTCTTGTACTCCACCCAAGTGGCCAGCCCCTCCTCCCATGATCCGTAGACTCTCTTCTTCCACTTGAGTTTGCCCAGTATTTCCCTGGTTAATCATGCGGGTCTCCTGGATCTCTTTCTTCATTTCCTACCTGTTGGGATGCACTGATCTTGAGCATGGAAGAAGCGGTCCTTGAATACTGAACAACTATCTTGTGCTCCTTCGCCTTCTAGTACCCTGATACCCCCAAGTCTTTTTCTGCAGAGCTGCTCTCTCTCTTCCTTGTGACCTTTTTGCTTCCTAGCCTCTCCAAAGTGTTACATAAGATCCATCAGTGACCTTGGTCACTACAAGAGCAAGTACAAGCAAGAACCTTTCTGTTTACCAATCCTAAGCAGTAACTACAAACATCAGTCATTATCACCTGTAGTAGCAGACTCTGTCTGAAAAAACATGCTAGTAACTTCGGAAAGTACAGCCTCTTAGAAGAGAAACTTAGCTGAAAAGAAAAATCACTGAACAGAGAATTGGTTCTGCTCTAGCTCAGACGAGCACACAGCTCTACTCCCCACGGTAGAAGCTCATTTGGACATTTGACTCTTCCCAAGCATGGGCTGATGCATCTTCTCAGATACATGAATTGCTCTGGGTGTTAGGACACCTTCAGGTTCATTTTTGCAGCGTCTGCACCCTACTTAGCTCCACGAAAGCAGTGAGTACCCGGCAATGCCTGAAACAAGGTTCTGGCAAATACATACATTTTTGTCACTCAAGAGTTGCTCTTTTAGTTCAACAAACTGCAAAGAAGGATCCCCTGACAGAATTACGACTTCACAACTCACAGATGTTATGTTGTATAAAATGTCACCAACATCTGCTACCATAGCTAAATGCAGTACTGCAAGGCAATTTTGAGCTCAGATGTAAATAAAAATTGTTTCAAAACAATGGCAAAAAAAGTAATAAAGCTAAAATTATCCTGAGTATTTTAAAATATAAAAGGGTATAAATCAGCTTAATTTTTATAGGATGAGATGCATATGAGAACAGGAAACTTCAGTTTTCCAAATGTAATTCTCAGGTGTCTGTCTGAATATTTTTCATGTTTCTATGCCATGTTGTCATTCCTGGTCCTCATGCTTTAATATGCACAGAAACACAGGTGCCTCTTAACATAGTGCCTTAGGATCTGTCACTTCAGAACTGCCACAGGCACACTTGACAGTCATATCCAGGAAGGGATGTCCTTGGACCCTGAGCCAGGCCTGCAGGCAGCTCCTGTGTCACAGAGCACTCAGGCTAGCAGCCACCTTGACCTGGCTGGCAAGAGGAATACACATGCCTTGGGCAGCCAAATTACTCCAGCCATTCTTTCCAGCATCTGGAAACAGCTTTGATCAGTGAAAAAGCATCAGTTCTTGCAATGCAAACACCTAAAATTTAGAAGCCTCCAGTGCAATGCTTTGAGAAATGCAATCATTGCCACAAGGGGTGATAACCCAAATGTGCACTTGTTGTCTGATTCTCATAGTCTCAAACAGATCTCCACTCCAGTACTATGAAGTAAGTAACTCCTCTTAACATGGCTCATCTAGAGCAAAAGAACCTGTCCTGGGTTCCTAAATTCCAGGAAGATCTTCACTTCTTGGGCTTTTCTGAAAGGAGTCCCAGGAAGAAAAAACAAAATACAGAAAAGGACACCAGAGAAAGCATTGGAAGGACAAAGACTGGATGGTCAAACCTTGGGCCACTATGCCCATTTTTTGGACAGCCAGTTTCCTGGAAGTAAACTTCACTGGGATAGGAAATGATGAGAACTTTTTTGAGATGTGCAGCCCTACCCATATATCCCAAAGGCATGGGCTGCTGCCAGAGCAGTCAGGGTCCAGAGGTCAGTAGCTGTCAGAATAGCCCTGTTCTCCCTGAAGACATATGGACACCGAGTTGTACAGGATGGTGATGATGCCAAATGTCAAAAAGATCTTGTAGTGCTAAGTAAGATCAATGAGAAGGTTTTCTCCACTCTGGCAGATGGAAAAACTCCCAAGTGGAGGGTAGCTGGGGAGTCTTTCACAGTGCTAGGTAAGTTTCTACTCTGAAACAGACCCTCCTCCACTGGTATTTGGAGATGCCAAAAGACTGCAACTACAAAACTTCCCCAGCATCACCATTTTAGTTTGGCACAGGCAAGCTATCAGCAGAATCAGGGAAGCCACTGTTGACCTTTAAAAAGCAATGTCTTGTAAACTCTAAATTTTCAGAGAAAAATCCTGAGAGAAAGATAGCTACAGATGGCTCGCTACCCTGAGGATCCATTTGGAGAAGCAAAATTTGCAAGTGCCCAGGAGCTGATAGATTAACCTCTAGATAGCCTGTGTGTTCACAGTCCTTCGAGCTGTCAGACGCTCTGAGATCACCAGTCTCCTTCCCAGACTCTAGCTCCTGAGGCTGGCTGGCACAGTACTGCACCAAACAGTTCTCACTGAAGATACCAGAAGAAGCTGAATTTTGCCAAATGGCACTAGCTGTGGCTAACGGGGTAGCATTTTTAAGTAAGGTTTGGGATTATGGAATGCAATAAAATACCTTCCATTCCATGGACTGTTCCAAGGACTTTAGGGGAATGTTTGATGAAGGTGACAGCATTTCAAGCAGCTCCAAGGAAGCTCAGAAGTCTAAGGATGTTCAAGTAAAGATCACCCTGCAAAACAACCTGCAGAGGTAGTTAAGAGCCAGAGAAGACCAAAGAACCTCTGCATTCAGGGCTACATTCAAGGGTCAGCAGAGAGTTTGAAACCAATGCAAACAATACTACAACTTATTTAAGTCATAAGCAAAATCTACAGATACACAATGCAGCACTTGAGGACTACTAGTAAGGCAGGACAAAGCCACATGACTAATTAACTGCAGATGAGAGGCTGAGCCTAGATCTAACACTTAGGAATAAGGTGGAGTCCTGGGAACTCCAAGAAAAGAAAGAAAAAATGCTCCAAGCAACAGAAAGGAGCTGGCAGAGAAGTGCAAGACCATCCCCCTCCATTTTGGCTGCAGGGTGGGTGGGTGCACGTTTCAGACTGGTAAGACTGACCTCGTTAGTATGGCCAATAAAAGATGACCTTGCTTCAGTTCTTGTACACAGATACCACCATAGCGCAACCGTACAGTCAGACAAAGCACTTGGGAGTAGAATTATGGATGTTTTAAAATGACATAAAGGAGACTCACCTCACAGAAAAGGTGGGAGTTAGGTATAAAACATTTTGCAGTTTAAAAGGAAGTCCACTCCAACTCATATTACAATTTATCAGCTTCTTAACAGTTGTAGGACTGAAACAAACTGGCCTTTGCCATTTATTTCTAGAGTAGATCACTGTCCCACCTAAAATTTGCAAAGTGAATCCAACTGTGTTCCTTATTCTTCCTGTAAGAGAGGACACAGAGCCTAAGACTGATATATAAAACCCCACATTATTCAAGTCCTCTCAAGCTCTCAGGACCTATTCAAGTCTTGTCCATCTAGAAAAGCTTCAGAGAGATTATTTGTTTGATAATTCATACCCACTGGCCCCCTTTCAGGCTGCAACCCTGGCAAGGGAGGCATTCACTGCTCTAGGGTAACAAACCAGAAAAAGGCATCGTGGATATTTTCTGCCTAATATATTTTGCAATTATTTTAAAAATTGGAAGTCTTAGTAGCACCGCCTCTCTCAATTCACGACATGCTACAGACTGCCAGCAAGATTAGAATTAAAAAGTTGTTGATGTAATAAGAGACCCTAATTTATGTAATTGAAGCTGTACATTTCAAAGGCCAAGGTTATAAATAATGCCAAAGTGATGATAACAAAGATTTGTTGGCCCTTAAAAGCCTTAAATCCATACAGCAGACAGAAGCCTTAAATTTCCCGGCATTTAAAATAATTTTAATGCCTTAATGGTTAACTCACAATTAATTACATCATGTTCAGTGGCCAATACGTTTGCTGGATTCATGTCTACAAATGATTTGTAGGAGTCCAAATACTACAATCTACACTGCAACTGCAAAGGAATAACGAGAACCTCTGCCAAGGTACAGGGCAGCCACCACAGTTACTGAAGTCAAAGCTGGGATAGTAACCACCAGGCATCTTTGTCCTGCACCCATGGTAGACTAGGCTCCTGAAGATCCACCACGTCCTTCAGCTGAGCTGTCCAGATAACCTGGGGAGAGAGCTCAATGCAGACAAACCACACTGCTGTGCCCCATGTCAAAGGCAGTTTTGTTTTGCAATTTAATTGCCAAATGGGCTTAACACAGAAGTACAGTGAGAATAACTATCAGAAGTGAAACAAAAAGTTTCTCTGACAGTATAATCACTCCTCCACTGCTTTACCTTTATTTTTTTTCCGGATCCTTAGCTTGCAATTTCCTTTAGCACAGATCTCTTACACCACCACGCTACACAAAATTTCATTTTTCCTACTTACATTACATATAGTACCTGAGTGTCCCCTGGTCCCAGCACTGTAAAAAAATCTTCTTATCTTGCTCCTATAGGTGGGATGTAATAAACGAGTTTTTTTTCCCTAAGCATCTGATGTCTTCCAAGAAGCTAAGGGTAGTTAAAGGCAGGATATTCTTTTATAGTGAAAATCAGGCTTAGGGGTGAGTGGGGACCGAGTAGGCTAAAGGAACTGTTGCAAAAAGGACATTTGTAAGCGGGCTGCAGAACAGATATGAGCACAGCGTGTTTGTGCCTGGCATGGGTAAAAATGTGAAGAGACTACGCCCAGCCTCCCTAAGCCAGGAAAATCTCTCAGCCAATGTCTATTAGTGACACTGTTATATTACATATGCATTATTATTTTACAGTGTTGGGTTCTTACACATATATTTTTATGCAAAAATGTGAAATACTAAATTCAGCAAAAATACTCCAAAGACGAGGACAGTAACTCCTTGTAATATTAATTTCACAGCTTGACTCGGCATTAGGCTCTAATCATAATTACAGCTCTTACAGGCCCAGAGCAGGTATCTCTACTCCAGTCAGAAAAACCCAGAATAACAAGAATTAATGATTTATACCTACGAAATACATGAGATCAAGTTCTCTGTTGCAGGTAATACGGAAAAGTGTTGCTGACCATGCTTGAAAACTGTAACATTATAAATGCCAGTACCAAACAGCTGCCAGGTGCTTTTAAAATGAATTTTATAAAGGTATGCCAGATTTCATTCAGATTATGAGCCACGAATTCACTAGAAGCAAATACACAGTCCAGTTAATAGCAGTATCAGGACTGCAGTGTGTCCGCACATTAAGACAGATGCAAGGTTCAAAGTGCAATTTGCAGAGAACCATTTGGGCGAGATTATTTCATACTTGACTAATTTAGCTAACAATTTCAAAAAGGTGCTAATTAAAAAATGCCCAGGGCTCTCACTTGCTGCCAAAATTGCAGATATCCTGCCATTGAAATATTTCCATCTAATTATTAAAGAAAACATTTGGACTGCTTCAGGAATTGGAGAACAGACACAAATTGACTGTAGGGTTAGCAAAACTCATTTTTGCAACTTCCTAAATCTGATTACTCCAACATTTTGCACAGTTTTATCACACTAACTCCAAGATTAAGAGGAAGTGACATCTGGGTAATAAAGGCATCAGAAAGTGCTAGATCCTCCGGCATTTATTTTTTAAACCAAAACCATCTTGCAAGATTCTGTTCTTTTCTCCAATGATGCAAGTAACTGATTTTTATCTTACTGGAAAAGGAAGCAAGTGACATGTCATTTACGAACATTTCATTGCCTGCTCCAGTTGCAACCGTTACAGGCAGGGATACAGAACTACCGGTAATTTTGTATTGAAAAACTGCTGGATACATCTGTACCAGCTGAACACAAGATTCCTCAAATCCTTTTCATCAACGAAGACTTGGAGCATTACTGGTGAGATAAATAAAGCAGAGTAATTCACAGCACCTTGTCATTCCCTGTGTGGGATCTAATAAAACTCACCAAGACTGCTGCAAATTCATACAACAGCAAGATAGGTCTACAGCTTCTTTGTGCCTCCGTGCTCCTGCTGGCATGTCAGGAGGAAGAGGATCATGCAATTACCGACAAAGCAAAACTGCTTCTCTAATGACCAACATTTTGAGGTTGTTCTCAAGACATCTTTACAGGACCTACAGTTCAGCTTCCTGAACACTAGGTCCCATCAAGGTTCTTCAGACTGAGCACCTAGAAATTGCAATGGTCAAAAATCCCAGATCCATTCAAATTTCTTTTTAGACAGCACATAAAGTGAAGACTGGTAAAGGCAATAAGGAGGAAAGGGTAGCATTAAAAAATATCTTCAAAAGAGTAGCAAAAATTTAAATTAAAAATTGAAACCTTGCAATTCTAGTTTTCTCAAGTTCAAGAATGATCCCCATCTGCAAAGCCTTCCAAAGCTGATTTTAAGTTCTGACATACACAAACTCTGGATTCTTTCATGCCCAAATTATTACATATTTAGAGTATATTTCCAAGGCACCCTTTGTGAAAGCACACGCTGTTAGCAGGCTTGAGGCACAGAGCTCCTGCACAAATCAGTGACAAGTCTGCTTTGGCACAGGCACTTGGCAGAATTCAGATCTCAACACTGCTACAAAATATGGAGCCATAAAAGCTTAATCTGAGCCAATGGCCAATGCCTTACTTAATCTGAAAGCAGGAACAAATACAGACAACCAACCAACTTTATATAGATCAGTAGGAAAAAAGATATTAAACCTAGGGGCAAGGAAGTTATTGATCTTTTCATCAGTAGGAAAATGTTTTTCTTTTTCTCTCTGTTTACCTCTATCCTTTCGGCTGCTCACTCTGCCTTATGCATCAGACGGTTCCCACTCTCAGAAAGTGGTAGCTTTCCACTTCTTTCATACTTTTACAGCTTTATAAGAGGCCAAAGCTGAAGAAACATCTTTTACCTCCAGAGAAAGAGATGGCATTCTTGCCTACACTCCTCATCAGCTGGGATTTCGGACCTCATCAGACATGACACGTGATGGAATAGCTTTTATACCAAAACACGTATCGTGATAGCAGGACTGGAATCCAAGTCAGCTAACCCCACTACCAGGATGGAACAGACATCTTGAGTAATTACACCTAAACCACAAACTGAGCAGCAGGTGTATTAAAACATCAGAGAAAGAAAATACAGTTCTAGTTTACTGTACTTAGAAAACATCAAAAAAGGGGCACCGGGTATGCTTACAAACTGACATAGTGCAGGATTGGCAAAACAAAGTAAAACAAGATTTCATCCTAAAAGTGGGGGTTTTAATTAACTTTTTGACACTTCAGCCATGCACCGATGAACACTTGCTCCTGGTTACTAAACAAATTGGTTGCTCCGTCATCTTGACTTGAAGCAGATGGGGGCCATGTTCAATACACTTGAAAAGATGCTTTGCTTGCACTTTTTGCTGCTACTTCTGTATCCACTATATGACTGAGTCTCATGTACAATACATGCAACCATTGAATATTTTTGAAAGCAAATTTTAGTGTCTGAATGCACACAAAGCACCTGAAAAATGTCGTGGCTGCCATAAAATACTCTTCCGCTACAAAAAGAAAGCTATCACTTCATTTTCAATCAAACTTTGTCCTTGGTGGAAACAAATAATCTCCCTAAGGTTAAGAATGTTTTCAATTTTAATTTAGATTATTTTTTTAACCTGAAGTATTTATTGACATAGTAGTGGTGCTGTCATGAAGACTTGAGTAATTTGTTTCTTATCATACACTAAAATCTTCAGGTGAAAAAAGCAAAGACTGGAAGCCTGTATCATGTTGCCATTTACCGGAACTATATTTAGAGGAAGCATTCTGGCCCACTGTTTATCAAAGTTATTTTTCTTATTACTTTATTTTTGTTGGATGAGCACAGAAACAAGAGGAGAACATTAACCAGCACAAAAAAGCCCCAAACTCACCCGAAACTGTAAACTTAAGAAGTGGCATATCTAAAAGAAAGAATTGAGAAGTTGCTAAAATTAAGAGAAATCACAGCCATCAGTTGCAGTTGTGCTGAAACCAAACAACATTACAAGCACTCAGTCAGAGAAACTAGTATTTTATTTTTCTCTCTCTCAGACCTGCTGGAGGACCATTTATTCCCATTAACTTCCTCACATTGCTTTTGCTATCTAGAAACCTTATCTTCAGATCTTTTTAGTCTGAAGTATCATTTAGTGAGGCCATTTTAGTATACTGCCCCTGTTCATCTCATACTGTGTTTATCATTACACAGATGCAAATCTTCCAAGTGTTCTCACTCTTCAGGTCTTTCAAATTAAATTGAACACAGACTTTGTTTAAAAGGTCATCTTTAAAATTATACACAATAAATCTAACACTGGTAAAAATCAATTTTAATAGCACTCCTCCCTCATCCTCACATTTCATCTCCATTGAATATTAAAAAGCACAAATCAAAGGATGGGGTTTGTTGATGCTTCAGACTGGTGACATTCCCCTTCACAACCATGGCATTAAGGCCTGATCTAGTGGCATTTCTATAATTAATGAAGCTAACCCAAAGACATGGACCACAAGCACTTCATCATTTCCTTCTGCACCCCAAATCTGAGCTATCGTTTCCATCCTAACATTAATTCCTCATTTATGTTCTTCCCCTGAATCTGTACAGCTACTGAGAAGGGAAATCATCTTTGTTCTCATCGTAAATCATAGGGATGTGCTTATCAAGACCAAACAGAGACCCAGGATCGCTTAGGAGAATAAAAAGCTGAAAATAATTTTCAAATGTCAGAAGCACATAGATATTCCAAAGGTTTCTCATTATATAAATTAATCAAACATATTTATGGCAATGTAAATGTAAGAAATAAAAAGGCACCATGTATCTTAGCAAATTCTACAGACTTTCATATTCATTTAGTCATCCAACAACACCAACTGTCACATGATGGATCAACAGCACAACTTCAGTCCATGGGGCTACTGTGCCACCTTTGAACATCTCAGGAGGTGCCTACCCACAGCACTGTTCAACTGGCTGCTCTGCCCAAGTAGCTCCCTCAACTCCCCTCCCACTCCTTCACCTTGCTTTCTCCTCTCGCTCTTCCTTCTCCACATCCTTCCTTTGCTGGGGCTGTAAATCTCATGCTGCTGTGCAGTCTTTGTCCTCCGTTTTCTGCCCTAGAGCATACTCAGGCACCCACCGTCCCCAGCAGCCTGTCTTCCTTGTGTATAGAAGTCAACAAGCTGCCACCTTCCCAGTTTTCTTAGTTCTTGCCTTTGCTGTCTCTCATGATAAGCACTTTCCTTTCAAATTCATGAAGGCAAGTCAGATTCTGTCTCCAAAGGCTACTCTGCTTAATCCATCCCTCCCAAAAACTCCGCTGGGGAAGTGACTGGTCTTTTGCCTTGCCGCCTTCAAATCCAAATATGCTGCCTCATGCCCTGCCACAAGAAAGGCACTTGACAAGCCTTAAAATAAAAAGTTTGAGGAACACAAGCCTTTATCACACTGAATACTTTTTTAATCACAACCTAATCCAACTAGAAGCCTATGTCGTGAACTGTTTTTTACATATGTGTCTTGATTCAGGTTTCATTCAGTGCCATTTGGTTACAGGAACCTGGTGTTGTGGAAACTTCCTCTGCAGCGACGGTCCACAGCAAAGCTCATCATGTAGCACAACTGGAAATGTTTCCTCTGCTGGTAAAGTCTCTAGCATTCACCTGTGACACTGAAGGAAAAAAACAAGCAAATTCAAACAAAAACCCATCAAAGGTAGACTTCTCATGCAGAGGACCAGCATGCTCTTCCCCCACCATACATGGTGCACTGTGGTTATCAGGCCCTCAGCTTCTTCCCTTAGGGGACTGCTCATCCTTGTAGACTGCAAACTGGCCTCAAAAGCAAGACAAATTATACACAATTCTGTTATGGGAGGCCTAAATGACTCTGTGATCCTTCCATGCTGGTGTGTCAATGGAAAAGGTCCAGCGGAATCTGGCCACCAAAATTAGGGCCTCTGAGGCATAGTGCTAGACGATGACTGATCCAAAGCAAAATCCAGTTCAAAGGCAGGCTTTTGGAGAAAACTTGTAGAGGAGCCCAAGGCAACAACCCTCCAAAGCCAAAGAGAATGCTCATATTTGAAGGAGATCAGTAATACCGAGTGACCTGCCCTGTGGCATAGAACGCAGCTGCCAAAAAGTCCATGGAATATCTAACAACCCCCTGCTGTGATGTGATGGTACTTCTTCTGTCCTGATTGGCTGTCAGCAAAAAGTTAAACCCAGAAAATATTTTGTACATGTTTAAATCCAACAGTGAGTTGAGAACAGCAAAGCATTTGCCTAATCTGGCTCCAACACTGAGTAATTAATAAGCTTTGGGTACCCAATACACACTCAAAGGTATCAAAGGTGGCAGCCTTTGAGTGTGTATTAGGAACCAGGAACAAAATACCTGACTGATGTTAATAATATGGAAAGCAAATTAAGGATAAAAATCTATAAATGTTATCTTTGTCCTTCCTTTACCTGTTACACAATCCTTTCAAAACCAGCAGGGACTCACTTCAGGCAGTACCAGCCACTTTTATCCCCTCATGCAAGCAAGTCTTCTGCACTACACCTGTAAAATCCCGTTTCTACGCGCTGTGTTGCACACGGGAGTCGATGTTCTCAAAGGCGATGAGCGCCTGTAGTTCACAACGGCTCCAACACTCCTACAAATCAGTGGGAGTCTGACTCACAGGCAATCACGGTCTGAGCAAGTCTTTCACGGTTTTTGTTCCCCCCTCGCCCCGCGTCGAACACCGTTT
>NW_009700988.1:0-15661 GCF_000703405.1 Apaloderma vittatum
GTGCGGTGCTCAGAGCTCGTCCCAC
The DNA here is from genome assembly GCF_000703405.1 of Apaloderma vittatum. Classification (NCBI taxonomy): domain Eukaryota; kingdom Metazoa; phylum Chordata; class Aves; order Trogoniformes; family Trogonidae; genus Apaloderma; species Apaloderma vittatum. Next base: position 26 of record NW_009700988.1, read on the forward strand.
CTGACCTTGAACGCTTCTGCAGCTGTGCAGCCTTTCAGTTTGAAATGTTGCCCCTTGCCCCCTGCAGGCCTTGCTAGCAAGCCCATCTCCATCTCCTCAGCCCCCATTATATATTTTAAGGCTGCAGTAGGGCCTCTGTGTAGCCATCTGCAGGCTGAACAACCCCAACTCTCAGCCTTCACAGTGGAGGTATTACAGCCCTCGCACCATCTTGATGGCTTCCTCTGGATGTGCTCTAAGAGGTCCATGTCCTCCTTGTGCTGAGGACTCCAGAGCTGAACACAGAACTGCAGGTGGGGTCTCACTAGAGCTGACGAGAGTGGGAGAATCACCTCCCTCGACCTGCTGCCCGCACTTTTATCCTGAACCCAGGATACGGTGGCCTTCTGGGCTGTAAGCACACATTGTCAGTTTCTGTCCAATTTTTCCTTCACTGGTATCGCTGAATGAGTCTCTTCAGGCCTGCTCTCAAGTCATTCACCTCCTCATCTGTACTGATACTGGGGCTTGCCCCAACCCAGGTGTAGCCTTCACAATATGAGAAGCTGAAAATTCCTTGACTTAGTATAAGCAGTGCTTGGCAACAACTAAAACATCACTGTGTTATCCACATTATTCTCATCCTAAATACAAAACACAGCACTATACCAGTTACTAGGAAGAATATTAACTTTATCCCAGCTGAAACCTGGACAAACAGATAAGATCTGAGAGGATAAAATGTTGCAATTACAACCATTCCTACGTAAAGATGGTTATTGCTTCTGATTTGCCTGGGCTATTATTAGGAGTTGCCTGATAAAGGTGAGGCTGCTACAGCTCCATGTCCCCAGGGCCAACAAGTTGCAAAGCTGAGAGTGTATTCTTAGCAGGTACATGCACAAACATATGTGTGCAATACATACATACATACATACATATACACCTAGGCAGCAACACAGAGAGAAGCACCCAGCACTCACACAAACACAAATAGCACTGATGACTGTATCCTGTCCCCGCCTCTGGCTGATCAGGATGCAGATCCATCAGGGGGAAATACATGCATAAGGACAGTGCAGATCGCTCCAGTAGCTGGGCTTAGACAGCTACCCAGTAGCTGGCTCTGGATGCCCAGTATCCTCAGCTACTGGTGCCTGGACATGCCAGACCCCCAAGGCCCACATCCCCACTACGGTTGCAGGTCCAGATCCCCCTGCACGCACCAGCGTACACACAGACATGTACACTGTGTGTCCCTCCAGTAACTGTGATGAGACTGTCAGGATCCTTGCTTTCTCCATCTGTCTGTCTCCCGCACAAACACACAGAGACAAAGTGCCTCTACCTCAACCCCAAACTTTACAGTCTCTCCAGTACTTGGGCTGGACACCTGGTCCTTCCAGGAGTCAGCTCCTCCAGCTGTCTCACTAACTGCATGTGACGTATGCACACCTGGTTCCCAAACCACTTTGCTATCTAGTCTGACTTGATATTCACGAGTATTCATGTACTGACATATATACTCGCTCCAGTTGCTAGCACCCAAGACATATGGGACTCTGTGATCCGTGGCTTGACATCAGTTGCTGGGACTTAGATTCTCACTGATTCCAGTTGCTGGCACCAAGTACATGCAGGTTCCTGTGACCCATGGTCTCCACTCCAGCTGTGGGTACTGAAATCCCCATGCACACACATGCACCCAGAACACAGCTGCACAGCCAGAAAAAGGAGGGAAATGTTAGAAGAGAGGGAAGACTGTGCTGATCATGCACAGGGCATGGCTAGACACACTGACCAGCAAACATTTTACATTCAGCCACCCTTGTATCCCCTTTCCCACCATTTCCCATACTTGATCATCTCTACATCACCTAGACCCATTCCTTTCCCCTAGCACCCCACAATGTTTTCCATACCCCTAGGTAGTAATCTCACACACTCTGTAAGGTACTCTCCTGTTGACTCATTGTGATGGATGTCAGCTCCAGGCCCATGGGGCTGATGGCTCCGCTATGACAGCCTTAGAAGGAGCCGGGACAAGGACTTCATTGCTCTGACTGGGTTATTTGGGTTCCCCAGCCTGTGTTTGTCTCGTCTTGCTCCTTCCTGTTTGTACTGATGAGCCTTTAATGGATTGATTGCACTTCTGTGCTGGTTCTGGGATTAGCCAGGTCAGGGGATTACTTGGGTCCCCCCAACTGCCATTGTACCTCCATGCCCCTTTGTGTGTGTGTTGAGATGACCTTTTTCCCACATAGCCTAACATTCATGATGGGCTACTTCTGTAACACTTTCTATTCCTATACACTGTTATCCAGCATTTCACTTTGAGAAAACAGACTCTCAGATCATTAGAGGAGGAAGTTTTTACTTCACCTCAAATCCCATGTCTTGTAGCCTTTTCCTTTTATCTTCATGTATAATTATATCAAGGTTAAAAATAGGGTAGTATACCAAACCAGTATAGCTTCTGATGCCAGTGTCTGATTAACCTTCTCACCCTTCCTGATTTGGTTTCTGAAATAGCAGCGATTTGTTAGATTATCTTGCACCTCCTTTCCATTCTAAGAAGACTGTTTGTATCACTGAAACTTTCAGGTTTGTAAATCAGCCTCTAAGTAGATTAACATTTATAATTGGCTTCTGGAAGGTTAAATCCCTCATTTAGCTGATGCTAACGTTGAATGTGTACAGAAGCAGATGGGTAGTGCTGTGAGAGCAACAGGAGGAAGAGGATCATTCCTGTAGCATCATTCCTCTGACCACACAGACACATGGGGAACAATAGCAGCTCCACAGTGGATGATCTGCAGGCTGTCGAGATCCACCACTGGTACAAAAAATTCATGATGGAGTGTCCTTCTGGACAGCTGACGGAGCATGAATTTAAACAATTCTTTGGGCTTCGAGGACTGGATCCAGAGGCCAATGAATACATCGAGCAGATGTTCCGCACATTTGATATGAACAAGGTGAGTTCTCCAGCAAAGAAACTAACTGCCTTTTACTGCTTAAGAGCAAATCACCTCTTGCAGTTTGAGAGTCCTTGGTTTTCCCTTAGAAACGTAGTTGTGGAAAGGTGCTGAGGGACACTAACGTAAAGTAAGGCACTAACGTAATGTAAGCGCAAGGAACAAATTAGTATACATAGATAATGATATCAATGACATTACCATAGAGAGTAACACCTTATTATCTAACTACCTTGTACAAGTTCGTCTTTTAATTTTAAGAATTCTATATCATGTTTTAATTGATTTGACCTTGTTTGACCATCAAAATACTAATGAAAGGAGATTTCATTCTTATTCTTGTATGTTCTTATTATTCAAAAACATATCTGTATTAGATAGCAAGGACTACAGGAATCAAACATCATAGAAATCATTATAACATTCACAGGGGATGTAATTTCCAGGTATTTTTGTCAGCTGAAATTAAAACTGCAGAAGCAGACAATCTCTGTGGCTCTCTTCAGTGCTGGGAAGTATAGCATATAACAGTAGCTAGGAGGTAGTTAGCATTCCTCACTATGACAGGTAGCCACTGACTCTTTCTAAGGTAAGAAACAGTAGCCCCTATAATTCCTTTAAGCATGCAATGCCCCTCACTTTTCCTTTTTTTTTATCCATATATGAGTAAACCCATGCTTGCAGGCCCATAATGGCAATGACAGAGATATTTGGTTTTATGGCAGCCTGGGAAAATTCAGCTTTGCTCTCTGCTCTAAGGCTGAAGCAAATGTCTGCGAGGCAAAGAGGAACTAGTCACAGAGACATATGAAAGAGATGGGAAATCACAGGGTCAGTTTTGAAGAAGAAAAGCCTAGGGAGTGAGCAAAGAATGTTGGTTTGGACAACAGGTGAGAAGACATAAGGAGTCAAGGAATGCTAAGGAATATTACAAAATTCTGAAAGAGAGGAGCAGCCAGGCTCTACTAGGGTAGTTTTGTTGTGGTGGCTGTAATGACTGGAAATGACTGCAAATCTCAAAGAATATCCTTTCTCAGCCTAAACTGCTCTGTGCCCAGGATGATGATAGTGGTGAGAAGCAGTTTTATAAACTAAATCAATACATTTACAGTTCTTGCACAAGTCTTTCCCTTTACCTCTGTCATTTCTTGGGATGTTTAAGGACCTGAAAATTTATTCAGGGATGTTATGCATTCCAAAGTTCTCCCGTGAGCCCCATGTTATGCAGTAAACAATATTTTAAGAAGAGTCTCAGATTCAAAATTGGGCATACCAAGATAAAAAGCTATCTTCTAAATACAGTGGTAGTGATCTCAAGGGGAATGAATTAAGTAAGAGTGTAGCAGCTAGTGGAGATGGACCTACATCAGTTAATCTTACCCTGTTAATAGTCACTTAATCTTACTCTGTTAGTAGTTAGTCACTTAACCTAAGCTCCTTTCATAAACAAGGACAAGGAACAAGAAACAAGAGCACCTGGAGGAAGAGCCACTCTGTAGTAATATAGACATTGATGATGGTTGGAATCAACTGTCCTCTGGACCTTCAGATTCTGAGAACCCTACTGAGGACAAAGAGGATACATTTTCAATAGAGTTAGTTTATAAAATGCAATCATGCCTTCCTTCCCACCTCTATGACTGGTTATCTTTGTCTTCTGTGACTTTGCTCAATGAAGTTATGAAAAATGTACATAAGGGGAGTACTACAATGACCATGAATGAATATTTTAAACTGTTGTAGTCCTTGGTGTAAAACAATAGTGCTCTGCAAGTCCACCTACATTCACCTTTTATATATATTTATTTACATCCATTCCAGAAAGGCATTTGACTTTGTTTAAATACCTTAATAAATGAGAGTTTCATTTTTTCTCTGTAATTTGTTGGAGTAGTTATTCAGATATGCACTTTATTTCTTGTTTCATTTTTACCACTTCAAATTTTAGGCTATTAAAACTGGGGATTATGAACCCTTACTGTCTAGCATTTTTCTTGCAGAGGAAACAAGAGCTTTTTGAGTTTGTTTGTAGATTCGAGAAATCAAGTGTTTAAAAACCCAAATACAGAACAAATTTTCCAGCTGTGAAATCATGTTCCATGTATTTTCAGGCATTTTTTTCAGAGAATGGAGATCTGTGGGTTACTGAAACAGCAGTAGTTTCCCACAAAGACAAAGCAGACTAGTACAGAAAACCTGTGACAGAATTACCTTCCACTTTCATTGCAGCCAGGGCTCTGGATCAGTTTTCTCTCACAGCAGGCCATAAGCAGTCAGCTCTGGTGGGGGTTCACCCTGGCCATGATGAATGGAATCTTCCACCTCTGCAGGTGGTGATCACAGCATAGTCTAGACATGTAAAAAGTAGTAACTTTAAGGAATCCAGTTATTTAGGAAATCTTAAAGGTGGCCAGAGAAACAGCATGTGTTTGTCTGTGTGTGTGTGTGTGTGCGTGTGTCTGTCTGTACTAAAGCTTTTTTCCTAAGTCCAAGTCTCTGCCATTCTTTTCTTCCCCCTTTAGCTGTGAATCTAAAGAGAAATCAAGACAGCTCCAGACCTATAACTGCCTCAATTCCTTTCTGTCACAATTTGGTTTTTGTTTTCCCACAGGATGGATATATTGACTTCATGGAATATGTGGCTGCCCTCAGTCTCGTTCTCCGTGGAAAGATGGAGCAGAAATTGCGGTGGTATTTCAAGCTCTATGATGTAGATGGCAATGGCTGCATTGATCGACATGAATTGCTCAACATCATTAAGGTGGGTTTCTATGGGTCTATGTTCTTTCCTCTTTCACTAAAGACAAATCCCACCACACAAATAAGACTTTTACTGTTTCCCAACATGGATGATCATCAATGAGACTTTGTTTAACAGCATTCTTTCTTTTAGTAGAATTCCCCACAATCTCATAGTCCAATAAGTAGACTTGGCCGACTTTTATTTTCCACCACAGCATATGTTGCAGCATAGCTAACTCCATAAAAGTATTTTAGCTGCTTAGGTGTATTGGGTTTATGTGGCAGGGGTTTGGTAGCGAGGAGGGGGCTACAGGAGTGGCTCCTGTGAGAAGCTGCTAGAACCTTCCCCAGCTCCAAGCCAGACTTGCCTCTGGCTAAGGCCAAGCCAATCAGCAATGGTAGTAGCACCTCTGCAATAACTTATTTAAGAAGGGAAAAAAACACCTGCTGGGGAACCTGCAGCGGAGAGAGGGGTGGGATGTGAGAGAAACACCTCTGTGGACACCAAGGACTGCTGGAGCAGAGATTCCCCTGCAGCCCATGGTGAAACAGCAGGCTGACCTCCTGCAGCCCATGGAGGTCTGCGGAGGGGCAGATGCCCACCTGCAGCCCATGGAGGATCCTGTGCTGGAGTACCTGCCGCTTCAGGCTGCCCCCTATGAAGGCCCTGACTCCAAGGAAAGCCCATGCTGGAGCAGTCTCTTTCTGAGGAACTGCAGCCTGTGGGAAGGACTTATATTAGAGAAAGTTGTGGGGGCAGAAATGTGTGCCACGCTGACTGCAACCCCCATTCCCTGTCCCCTGGTGCTGCCAGAGGGAAGGAGGTAGAGAAACTGGGAGCAAAGTTGAGCCTGGGAAGAAGGGATGGATGGAGGGAAGGTGTTTTTAAGATTTTATTTTATTTCTCATTATCACACTCTTGATTTGATTGGTAACAAATTAAGTTGATTTTTTTTTTTTTTGCCCATGACCATAACTGGTGAGTAAGCCCTCCCTGTCCTTGTCTCAACCCATGAGCCTTTTGTGATATTTGATCATCTCCATCCCACCAGGGTGAGGAGGAGTGAGCAAGCGGCCGTATGGTGCTTGTTACTGACTGGGTCTAAACCACCATTCTGTAGAGACTGAGAAATGAGAAAGATGCAAGAAAGATTCAATGACCCTAAATAATTTACATTTCTGAATAATAAAGCTCAAAAAATGGATTGGCTAAAGATTTGAAGCTTGAGCTGTCCACAAATAAAACCACCAATAAAATGTTAGTAATGCACTTTCTTCTGGATATGAATTTTAGTGCATGCACTCAGAGAGCAAGCCAAATAAATAACTCATAATATACAGCCTCCTACTAATAACTTGCAAGAGAAATACTCAGATATCACAATGAAGCAAAAGATAGTATTTTTTTAACACATAGCTCCTAAGAAACAAGTCCGGTTGCAATAATTGGTGGCAATAAATTTACTGCCCTCTGAATTTTGTGGGTGTAGTTCAATGGCTTTTTTGGCAGCCGTAGGAAATTGCTGAGGTGATACCTATTAAAATGAAGAAACTTACCAAAAAACTCTAGAAAATAAATCGTCTCAGAATCAATATGAAGGCTCTGCAATCACATACTTAAGGACATCCTTAAACAAAGGAAACAATCTGGCATGGAAAGAAAAGAGGACCCTGCACTACATGGTTATAAATAAGATGAATTGTAGTAAACAGTAGTGAATAATGCTTAAACTTTCCGGTCAGCTTTAGGATGAAGCAGGAGACACAGGAAGCAGAACAGAAGTAAAGGACCACAGCATGTAACAAACGGATTTCATAAAGTCAAATGCAGAAGTTGCTTGACAGTGTTTGTTGTCCTGGTGGACCAGAGAGTAACAGAAAAGTGGATCAGTTACATGTATCTTGATCCTGCCATTTCTGCAGTGCTTAACCCCTATGTAAGCAGATTTAGGGTGATCCTCTAGTTTTTGCTGCTCGTTCCATGCCCCAGAACTACACTTCTTTTGCACCCTTCAGTGCCACTGTAAGGCCTGATGATTTCTGCTGTGTTTTCTTATGACCCTGGTTGATTTGTACAGGGAAGGTACCAGGCATGACAGTCTTGTTCTCAATCTACACTGACAGGCTGCAGTAGAGTCAGTGAATCATTATCATGTATCAGGAAGCCATTAGTCAGCTTCTTATTCTTGCTCTTTTCTTCTAGGCTATCCGAGCTATTAATGGTGGTGACCATGAAACTAGTGCAGAGGAGTTCACCAACCGAGTCTTCAATAAAATTGATGTGAATGGAGATGGTAAGATTCTTGTCTCTGTCATCCAAGTCAGATGATCTTTATGCTACAGAGAGACATCCATGTCTTCCTTTCTTGGTTGAACTTTATGCCTCTTCTTTTTATATTTGCTTCTTATATGAATTCTTACCCAGTAATGCATTCTCCATGAATTTTGCTAAGACATTTTTCTCTTTGCATCATATATAATCAGTATGACAAGATTTCTTCCCTGTACTAAGTCTCAGCTCTGCTCTGTTCACGAGTTCGGTAGTGGGGTTTTGGAATGGGTGTTTTTTTACCTTTTTGCATGTGGCTGCATAACTTATGTTAGAATTAGAAGTGTAAAATATTAACAGATGGCCCCAGCTGTTCCTAAATATTTCAACAGCAGGGAAAGCAAGACCTGGAATTTAATGTTGAAGTTCAGTTTCTTCACTGGGTTTGCTACAAGCAGCACAGCAAACATATGAAGTGCTATGGACCAGTCAGTCACAAGTTGGTCAACACCACTTTAATCACTTTATGTCCCTGACAGGTGATTCTTTTCTTGGTGCTTCATGTGCCCATGACCTTCTCATGCTCATTTGCTATTCCCGAAGAACTCTCCTGAGCTGCTTCCCTGCACAAGGGCTTTTTGGCCTACAACAGAAAACCTATTTCTTTCAAACATGAAAACAAGCAAGCATGGGGCAGGTTAGGCCAAAAAGGAGGTGGCCAATTTAGCCTTATTTATAGGAAGCTATGATCCCACTCCTTAGCTACATACTTCCTCTGTTCTTTCTTATGTACCCTTCCCTTTGTGTGAGAAAAAAAAACAACCCACAAACCAAAAAACAAAACTAGAGTTGCCTGGATATTGGGGAAGTTTCATGTAAGTGAAAAAAGACTCTCTGAGGCCTCTCTGTGGTTTAGAACAGTTCATATATAGTAAGTGTTCCATAAAGTCAGATTACTGTACTCCTTGTTCAAATGTAGGTAGGCATGATTCTGATGCATCCTGTCTGTCTCTGACACAGGTGAACTTTCTCTGGATGAATTTGTGGAGGGAGCAAGGAAAGATGAAGAGTTCATGGAGGTTATGATGAAAAGTTTGGACCTGTCACACATTGTGGCCATGATCAACAACCGTCGGCACAGTGTATAAATCAACCTGGGAAAAAACACTTTGCCAACAGACAGAAGGGTGTACACACACCAGAAAGAAGAAAGAGCATTTGTAAAAATAAGAAAAACTTCCATAAGCACACATATGGAAGTAGAAACAGAAAGACACTGCTATATTTGTTTATCTGAGTGCCTGTTCCTGTACAAATATTGAAGCTCAGCCACATACATGGAGGGCAGGTTCAGAGAAACTGGATCTGGGTAGCAGTATTTGACCTAACCTCCTAAAATTTAAAGGCCAAGTTCCAGGACACAAATTTCCTCCTTATTCTGTGTCCCAGATTTTTACTTTGCAATGGACTAAAAGCAACACTGTTTGTGAAGAGCACTAGTAAAACTGGGTGATGGAGTGTGGAGAATTGTTGACATGTACATAAGAAGAGCTTCAAACTGTTATCAACGTAGACAACTATCAAAAGAATGTAACTTCCACTGTTCTTTCTGGTAATAGATCATAAATACCAGCATGCTTGTCTGTGCCAGATGTGCTTGTATTTGGTAGTCTCTACAGAATTAGATTTATTCCTAAGATTTCACGAGCTGGAAGAAAAATCAGTCCTTAAGGCAGATAGAGGCAAATCTGCTCCCAGTGTCACTGATAGTAATGCTGCTGTTCGCAGCTCTGGGTGACCAAAGAACTCTTTACCAAACAAGCCTACAGTTTTGGAGCAGCTTCTGTTACCAGAGAAAATATGCTACTCCGTTTCCCAAAGCAGAAGAATTACCTTGAGAGATTAAATCTTTTTTACACTCATCCTACTATTCTCCTCTCATAGAACTGAATAAATGAAGTATGTGAAGATGATCCTAATATCACAAATCTTTTATTAATTTTTTCTTTTTATTCTTGGGAAGAAAACTTAAGAAGCAAACGAAACAACTCAGCAAGGTGACTTGTGAATTCTGCTGTTCATGTGAATACTGGAGTAAAGATGATACTCTAGATCAGTGCTGCCACAAATGACTCTCTCTTTGTAAACAATGGCAAGAGTGATGCATCATGGATAGAAAGTGAGCAAACCGTGTCTCCACCTAACTCACGTTAGGTAATGTCACAATCAGAAACCCCTTTGAATCTGGAGAGAGAACCAGAAGGTAAGAAGAACGCAGAAAAAGTTCAGGAGAGTTCCTATGCCATAGTTGGGCCTGCTTGTCCTGTGCAGGAGGCAGAACTTGAAGACTACAACAAGAAGACTTTAGAGTGGACTTAATCTTTTTTATATTTAAATATTGTCACTGGAGCTTGAGAGAATGAGTGACATGTTTAGAGTAGGCACCAACATTTTTCCAGGCAGGCAAAATCGTACATGTCTGGAGTCTTAGAGCTTCTGAAAGAAACAACTCCTCGGGTATTTGCAAACAGTGCTCAGTTCTCCAGAGGATTATTATGAGCATATTCTGTTGGACTCTACTGTCCCTTTGGACTGAGGAAGGATGAAGGTTTTTTTTTTCAAGACTGCGTTGAAACTGTATTGTACCTGTTACAAGTCTTCAGTCTCCTGCAGTTTTGTGGGTCAGCTACATGTAAAACTACATTTTTATTATCAAATGACATACAGAAAAAAAAACCCAACTATTTTTAATTGTTAGGAAATTAAAGAATTTTTCCATTACAGCTGATGTAAAGAAATCAGCAAGAAGTTCTAGCTGCCAGCAGTGTTGCAGCAAGCTGCTATACACACTGTACACAATCTTGATATGTGTAAAGGAGAAGGGCATGTACACAATATATTCTCAGAAATAAACCTGTATATTTCTAAGCAGACTTTAATTTTCTTTTTAAAAGACATTTTAATAGATCTGTCCAAAGAAGGGCAATGAAGATGGGGAAGAGTCTGGAGAACAAGTCTTATGAGGAACAGCTGAGGGACCTGGGTTTGTTCAGCCTGGAGAAGAGGAGGCTGAGAGGAGACCTTCTTGGTCTCTGCAACTCCCTTACAGGAGGATGTAGCAAGGGGGGGCAGTCTTCTCTCCCAAAGAACAAGCAATGGGATGAGGGGAAATGGCCTCAGTTTGTGCCAGGGGAGGTTTAGGTTGGACATTAAGAAATATTTTTTCACTCAAAGGGTTATCAAGCCCTGGCACAGGCTGCCCAGGGAAGTGATGGAGTCAACATCCCTGGAGGTATTTCATAGAATCACAGAATCATGGAATCATAGAACAATTTTGGCTGCAAGAGACCTTCGAGATCATTGAGTCCAATCTTTTCTTAGCCCTATTAAAACCACTAAACCGTGTCCTTCAAGGCAACATCTACCCTTCTCAAGGCCAAGCTGGATGGAGCCTTGAGTAGCCTGATCTAGTTGAGAGGCGTCCCTGCCCATGACAGGGAAGTTGGATTAGATGATCTCTAAGGTCCCTTCCAGCCTAGGCCATTCTATGATTCTATGATTCTTAAATGCCTCCAGGGACGGTGACTCAACCCCCTCCTTGGGCAGGCTGTTCCAGTGCCTGACAACCCTCTCAGTAAAGAAATTCTTCCTCATATCCAACCTGCACCTGCTCTGGCGCAACTTCCCCTCATCCTATCACTCACCACTGGGGAGAACAGACCAACGCCTGCCTCTCTACAACCTCCTTTCAAGTAGTTGTAGACAGCGATAAGGTCTCCTCTCAATCTCCTCTTCTCCAGGCTAAACAGCCTCAGATTCCTCAGCCTTTCCTCATACGACTTGTGTTCTAAGCCCTTTACCAGCTTGGTAGCCTGCCTCTGTACCCTCTCCAGCTTGTAGTGAGGGCCCCAAAACTGGACACAGGACTTGAGGTATGGCCTCGCCAAAGCTGAGTAGAAGGGCATGACCACCTCCCTGCTCCTGCTGACAACACTATTCCTGATCCAGACTAGGATGCCATTGGCCTTCTTGGACACCTGGGCACACTGTTGGCTCATGTTGGCTCATCAACACCCCCAGGTTCCTCTCTGCCAGGCAGCTCTCCAGCCACTCCTCCCCAAGCCTGTAGTGCTGCCGGGGGTTATTATGGTCAAAGTGCAGGACCCGATAATTTGGCCTTATTGAAACCCATATAACTGGCCTTGGCCCAGCGATCCAGCCTGTCTAGATCCCTCTGTAGAGCCTCCCTACCCTCAAGCAGATCAACACTTCCACCCAGCTTGGTGTCATCTGCAAACTTACTAAGGGTACACTGTGTCCCCTCATCCAAATCATTGAGGAAAATGATAAACAGGAGTGGCCCCAGTACTGAGTCCTGGGGAATATCACTCATGACTGGCTGCCAACTGGATTTAACTCCGTTGACCACGACTCTTTGGACTCAGCCATCTAACCAGTTTTTCACCCAGCAAAGTGTATGCCCATCCAAGCCAAGAGCGGTCAATTTCTCTAGGAGAGTGCTGTGGGCAACAGTGTCCAATGTCAAGGTAGATAACATCAACAGTCTTTCCTTCATCCGACCAGTGGGTCACCCTATCATAGAAGGAGATCAGGTTTGTAAAGGCAGGCAGAATGGTGCTTAGGGCCATGATCTGGTGCTGGACCTGGCATTGCTAGGTTAATGGTTGGACTCGATGATCTTAAAGGTCTTTTCCAACCTGAATGATTCTATGATAGAAAACTGATTCTTCCTCAGCTGACATTGCTGATGATGCTGGAACACCTCCCAGCTACATTACAGTTATGACATTTGTAATAGATGTAAAAAACATCATGCTACCGCTAAGTTGCAGGTGTGTGATTTGTTCTTAATGTTTCTGTTCGTCTATTATTGAATGATTTCATTGGTTTTTTGTCTCTGCAGCCAGCACGTTCTTTGAGAGACCAGTCCAGCAGTATACGTGCCTTTATCAGAAGCTATGGGAAGGAAGACTAGGGAGGAGATAAGAAATCTTTGTAAAGGGGAGATGATTGTTTTCTGACCTACTTGGCTTTCTCTGTACAACTGTAAGATTAAAAATAGGTATAATAAACATATCTGAGAATTGTTCCTTTTGATAGAAGAATAGAAGAATTAGGAAGAGGAGGATAGAATCTGGAGCTATGATTTGGATTCAGCACACTAGTGTTTTCAGATATCTCCAATGATGGGAACTCCACAACTTTGGCTTAGGTTGTGAGTTTGGAGTTAGGAATGTTAAGAGATATTAGTAAGTTTTAAATAGAATGAATCACTTAGAGTCATAAGGTTGTACAATTTAGCATGCTGTTTGCTTAGCTTCACTTACTCAGGAGGCATAGATAGACTCACTGAAGCCTTAGGCCAGAAGTGGTAAACTTATGCTGAACCTCTACTTAGTTACATGAAGGAAGTCCCTAAGACTGGTGCATCCCATGAAATATAAGATAGCCACATTCATCAGCAAAAGCTGCATCCTCAAGCTAAGAAAAGGAGCAACTAGCCTGGGGACAGGGAAAGGATCCAATGAAGAACAAGAAGGCCACAAACTCAAATGTTACTGTTGGACTAAACAGTCACATGAGAGGAGGGGAATTTAGATTGTAAGGGTCTAGTTGCCCAGGGATTTCTTTGTTCAGGCTCTCTCTCCTGACGCACCTAGTCTGGCAGTTGCATCCCCCTAGTCTGGGATACCTCTTCTCACAACGGTTGCCAGGCAGGTTTCAGAGAAACCTGTAAGTTTCTGGCTAGTTTGGGGCTAGCCCACCAGCTACCAGCGTACACCCACGAAGTTGGCTGGTAGCCACTGGGAGGCCAAGGTGGATTTGAATGACTGCAGCTCAGATTCGACTGAGCTTTAAAACGGGATCCTGCCAGGGGTGTGTTGGAGCAAGTCCCTTCGGAGCAGCAGGTCCTGCAGCTGGGGCACAGCCTCCCCCTTGGTTTGGGATGCCGGCCAAGATGACTCCTTGAGGTTGAGAGTCATCTTTGTATGGGTGAGTGTATACACGATCTGGATCATTATTCTTGGTTTAAGGTTTGGGCGTAGTGTAGTAACTGCTCTTCTCAACTGATAAGCAGAACTTGTGAATTTGGGAGAGCTTAATAAATCCAGTTTTATTACACTTCTGGATTGACTGAGAATGGGAGCACTCCTCACACCTAGCTCGAGTTGACCCTGCTCCTGTACCAGTCTATTAAACTCTTTTCATGAAATTCAATGCCCGAGACTGCTTCGGGAAACCTAGGTTTTGGGCTGTGCTTCTTTATCACGGGCATTAGGATTTGGTAATATGGCTAGGCTGTTAAATGTTGAAATTATTATCTGGGATTTGGTCAAGGGTTGAGGTTCAGGCTGGGGTTAGAATTAGGGGTTTGGGTTTGGACTCAAGAGGCGCAAAGCCTCATGCTGATTAGCGACCTGAAAACGCAAGGCTGGGTTGGAGCTGAATCGCAAAGTAATGTGAGGCAACTTGCTGAAGTGTCTCCCCTGTGGTTTTGCAGATGCTGTGGTGGGCTGTCTTCAAAAACAGCTGAGGGTTTGAGATGAGGCTGAACAGGAGAGAGCAGTGGCATGGCTGGCGATTGTTTCCAAGCACTGTAGTCGGTTTGTAGTTAGCTTTTTGGGTGCCACCAGTGATGCTGCCCACATCATTAGACTTTGGAACTGGATCATAGCAGGCGAGCAGAATGCTGAGGCGCTTCTGAGGATGGCATTTTTGTGGAAGAGGCCTGTTGGCTGGCGTGGCAATGGACTTAAAGTAGTCTCTTTTTGTAAATGAAGAGGAGCCTGGCAATTGCAGCAACAACCTAGTTAGCCCACGTGGTCCTTGTTGAGAATGAAATCTGACTCCCAGCAGTCTTACAGCTAAACTGAAGGGCAAATCTTATGTGTGTATGGGGTGGTTGGGCAGGTAGGCACCGTAGAGTAAGGCACGTAGGAGTTTTAATGTCAGTGTCATGGTGAGGGCTGCCCAGGATCAGTCACATCTGGGCAGAGAGGGCAAGAGGATCACCCCCTCCGAGTGTGCCACGCAGGGCAGTTTCAGTCTGTGTCTGTCTTGTAGGGTTGTTTGCATAGTCTGTGTTCTCTATCCTATACCACACCTTTCTCACGTCTTGATGTCTCTCTTGCTTTTTGCACTTGAAAAGCACTTTGGTAGCCAACATGAGAGTCTCAAATGCATTGCCTCATTGGCATAGTGCCAGTTGAGCGCCTTGTCTTGCAACGAGAGCTTGAAGCATGGATCTGTCTTGAGTGTTTTGCACCACAGACATTTCTGGTGATCCAGGCTATGGAGCATCTCTTCTTGTCTTGAATGCTCAGTTTCCATGGAGTCCTGTTCTGTTTCCTATAGTCTTAGGTCTTAGCACTTGGCCTCTTGGGCACCCATCAGCCCAGTTTTGACAGTCACTTTCTGTAATGGGCTGTGGCATTTGACTGGTTTCCCAGGGTCCCCTGCACGGCACCTGTGCCATGCTGCTGCAGGGTTTCTCGTTCCGCAGCATCTTCCCTTCTCGTTGTTCTACGTGTGGCAGTCTCGCCTATCACCGTCCCGCTGTGTGCAGCGTCGGTCTGTGTGCGTGCCTGGGATGGAGATCTCCTGCCGGGAGGTCGCCATGGCGCTATCCCTGGGCGTCGCACCAGC